>NW_027174672.1:0-170384 GCF_000390325.3 Nicotiana tomentosiformis
GATTCCAAGCAATGTTGTTCGAGATAATGAAGAAGTGAGAATTGATATTGATGAGAATGTGGAGGAGACCCAAGAAGAAGTGAACCCGTCTATGGAACACGTGATTGACATACCGGAACCGGTAGTGCCAAAGGCCAAGGCACCAATGCCAAAGCCTCCTCCTCCATACCCTCAAAGACTCGCCAAGTAAAATAGTGAGAACCCATTCAAGAAGTTTATTGACATGATGAAGAGATTATCCATTTATGTGCCATTGGTTGAGACGTTGGAACAAATGCCCGGTTATGCAATGTTCATGAAAGATTTGGTTACAAAGAAAAGATTTATGAATTGTGAAACTATCAAATGACACATCAAGTGAGTACTATTGTACACTCAATGGCTCCAAAATTGAAAGATCCCAGCGCTTTCACAATCCCTTGCACTATTGGAAGTGCCGACTTTGCCAAAGCTCTATGTGATCTAGGGGCAAATATCAACTTGATGCCCTACTCGGTGTTCAAAACTTTGAGAATTGGGCAACCAAGACACACATCTATGAGGTTACAAATGGCGGATCGTACTATGAAGAGACCATTGGGTATTATTGATGCTGTGTTGGTTCGTGTTGATAAGTTCATCCTCCCGGTGGACTTTGTGATTCTTGATTGCGAAGTGGAAAATGAGGTGCCTATTATCTTGGGTTGACCTTTCCTTTCTACAGGGAAGGCTCTTGTTGATGTGGAAGACGATAAGCTCACCTTTCATGTGGGTGATGAAAAGGTGGTTTTCCATGTGTGCAAATCTATGAGAAAACTGAATAGCAACGAAGTTTGTTCGTTTGTGGACTTAGTGACCGAGGTGATTGTTGATGATACTAGTGCCATGATGAATGTTGATGATACTTTATAGGCGGTATTGCTTAATCATGATGATGATGAGAAGCATGGCTACGTGGAATGTGTTAATTCATTACAAGGAATGGGGTCGCAGACTTATGAACCCCGAAAATTGTCCTTAGATCTTGAGAACCGGAAGACTCCTCCAATAAAGCCCTCAATCGAGGAGCCTCCCACTTTGGAGTTAAAGTCATTGCTTTCATATCTCAAGTATTAGTTTCTTGGCCCATGTTCTACTTTACCTATTATTCTTTCCTCTTGCTTGACTAACGTGCAGGTATATTTACTTTGGCGGTGCTTCAAAAGAGGAAGAAAGCAATAGGATAGACACTGGCAGATATTCAGGGTATAAGCCCCGCCTTTTGCATGCACAAGATTATTTTGAAAGAGGATGCCAAACCCTCCATTGAACATCAAAGAAGATTAAATGAAGTAATGCAAGAGGTGGTGAAGAAGGAAATCATAAAGTGATTGGATGTCGGGGTAGTTTACCCTATTTCTGATAGCTCATGGACCTCTCCGGTGCAATGTGTCCCAGAGAAAGGGGGCATGACTGTGGTCACCAATGACAAGAACAAATTGATTCCTACAAGAACGGTGACCGGATGGAGAGTGTGCATGGACTCAACAAAGTCACTCGGAAAGATCATTTTCCGCTTCCATTTCT
Source organism: Nicotiana tomentosiformis (assembly GCF_000390325.3). NCBI lineage: Eukaryota > Viridiplantae > Streptophyta > Magnoliopsida > Solanales > Solanaceae > Nicotiana > Nicotiana tomentosiformis. The sequence continues at coordinate 1,546 of NW_027174672.1, forward strand.
TGATCAAATGCTTGATAGGTTGGCCGGACGAGCTTTTTATTGTTTCCTTGATGGATATTTCGGCTACAATCAAATTCTCATTGCTCCTGAGGACCAAAAGAAGACTACTTTCACTTGTCCCTGTGGTACTTTCGCATTCTCGCGGATGCCATATGGGTTATGCAATGCACCAGCGACCTTTCAACGGTGTATGATGGCCATCTTCACCGACATGGTGGAGGATTTTCTTGAGGTCTTTATGGATGATTTCTATGTGGTCGGGAATCCCTTCAATGATTGCTTGAACAATTTGGATAAGGTCTTGGCAATATGTGAGGAGATAAACTTGGTTTTGAATTGGGAGAAATGTCACTTCATGGTCGAAGAAGGCATAGTCCTCGGCCACAAAATTTCAAAGCATGGTATAGAGGTCGACAAGGCAAAAATTGAGGTGATCTCCAAACTCCCTCCCCTACATCCATGAAGGGAGTGAGGAGCTTCTTCGGTCATGTGGGGTTCTATCGCCGATTCATCAAGGACTTTTCCAAGGTGGTGAACCCCTTGTGTAAACTTTTGGAGAAGGATGCCAAGTTCCATTTCAACGAGGATTGTATGAAGGCATTCGAATTGCTCAAGTTCAAGTTGACTACTACTCCTATTATCACCGCACAGGATTGGAGCTTGCCTTTTGAGCTCATGTGTGATGCAAGTGATGTGGGGGTCAGAGCAATTTTAGGGCAGCGTATCAACAAAATCTTCCATCCGGTCTATTATGCTAGTAAGACCATGAATGATGCCCAAGTCAACTACACAGTGACAAAAAATGAGCTCCTTGCTATTGTTTTTGCTATGGAAAAGTTTCACCCGTACTTGATGGGTACAAATGTGATTGTTCACACCGACCATGCGGCGCTTCGATATTTGATGTGCAAAAAAGATTCTAAAGCAAGACTAATGTGGTGGGTGCTTCTTTTGCAAGAGTTTGATCTAGAGATTCAAGACTGCAAAGGTAGTGAAAACCAAGTGGCGGACCACTTGTCTCGTTTGGAGGAGGAGGGGAGGCCACATGATGGCCTTGAGATAAATGATTCATTTTCCGACGAGCAACTCCTAGCCATTTCTATGACTGGGATGCCATGGTTCACCGACTTTGCCAATTATCTTGTGAGTGGCATTGTACCAAATGAGTTCTCTTCAAACCAAAGAAAGAAGCTCAAACGAGATTGCCTTGACTATTATTGGGATGAGCCTTATCTCTTTCGGATTTGTACCGATGGTGTGATTCTATGATGTGTACCAATGGTGTGATTCGACGATGTGTACCAGAGGAGGAACAAATGGAAATTCTTGAAGCTTGCCACTCTTCGCCATGTGGTGGTCACCATGGTGGAGATGGAACGACAACAAAAGTGTTGAGTTGTGAATTCTATTGGCCTAATCTTTACAAGGACGCTAGCGATTTCGTCAACCGTTGTGATGAATGCCAAAGGGCCGATGGGATTTCTAACAAAAATGAGATGCCCCTCACCACTATCTTGGATATTGACAATTTTGATGTGTGGGGCATTGATTTCATGGGTCCGTTCATGAGCTCTTATGGGAACACTTACATATTGGTAGCTGTGGATTATGTATCCAAGTGGGTTGAAGCCGTGGCTTTGCCCAACAATGAAGCCCGAAGTGTGGTTGCAGTTTTTAAAAAGAACATCTTCACAAGGTTTGATACTCCAAGGGCCATTATTAGTGATGGCGGATCGCACTTTTTCAACAAAGCTTTTGATACCTTACTTACAAAGTATTGTGTTACTCATAAAGTGTCGACCCCCTATCATCCTCAAGCAAGCGGGCAAGTTGAAGTTTCCAACCAGGAGATCAAGAGTATTTTATCAAAGACCGTGAATGACTACCGGACAGATTGGTCAAAGAAACTTGATGATGCTCTTTAGGCTTATAGGACGACTTAGAAAACACCGATTGGTGTGTCTCCGTATTAGTTAGTGTTCGGGAAAGCTTGTCACCTACCGGTGGAACTTGAGCACAAGGCTATGTGGGCATTGAAGAAGCTTAATCTTGAATGGGATGTCGCCGCCAACTTAAGGGTGGCACAATTGAATGAGCTTGATGAATTTCGATTCCATGCATATACAAGTTCATCCTTGTACAAGGACAAGATGAAGTACCTCCATGACAAGTACATCCGGAACAAGGAGTTCAAAGAAGGCGATCTTGTGCTATTGTTCAATTCTCGGTTGCGGATGTTTTCGGGAAAGTTGAAATCCAAGTGGAGTGGTCCATTTGAGGTTGTGCATGTGACACCCTTTGGTGCATTAGAATTGAAGAACAAGAATGATGAAGTGTTTAGAGTCAATGGTCACCGGGTGAAACATTATCTTGGCAAAGTTAATGATGGCCATGTTGTGGCGTTAATTCATTTCAAGTGATTGATGGTAACTTGCGTCGTTCCGCGACGTTAAATCAGGCGCTTCTTGGGAGGCAACCCATGTGTCTTTTTTTCTTTTTAATTAGATAGGATTTGTTTTGTGCTAACTAGTTTTGAAGTGTATGCAGAAATGGATGTGCATTGCAGGGACTGTGTCAAAAAATTTGGGTTGAAAGAGCGCGGACCACACATTAATTGTGCGGACCACACATTAATTATGCGGACCACACAATTCTAAAGGCAGCAACAGAAATCACTCTGCGGCCACACAATTCTGTGTGCGGTCGCATAACTGGAAGATTAAAATTGCAAAGTCTCTGAAGTTGGCCTGTCAAAATTCATAGCCAATTTGCGGCCACACATAAAATTGTGCGGTCAGCACAAATTCTGCGGCCACACTCACTTTTATGCGGACCGCAGAGTTGCTTCAAGGTCCAGGTAAAGAGTACGGTCCGCACTCAGAATTGTGCGTCCGCATTCGCCTTAAGTTTGGGGTGACTTGGTCAACCTACAAAAAGAACCTCGAGACACTATTCATAACTTTACCACTCTGAAGTCTTGAACCTTAAGCAAACACAGTGCACAATCAATTAATTCACAATCTTCCTTCATTTCATCAGTGTAGATTCTTACGTGCATCCTTCATAACTTGTATGTTCATTACATCTTTTGATTTTGTAATTTCTTTTAGTTTTTGTTCTTTTGTGGTGCGAGTTGTTAGACCTAAAATGTCAATTGTTAGTCATGGGTCCTTAATATCATGTGGGTAGTTTCATATATGTTCATTAGGGACCGGGTAGACCATTAATCATGTTAATTTGTGCATGTCGTGTCTAAATGGTAAATAATTGCATGAACCCTAACTTTACTGTCGTAAATGCTCAACAGACCACTTGATTAGGGCAAATATTGTGCTTGAAAAGTGCGGACCGCACTCAAAATTATGCGGTCTGCAGAAAGAATTGTGTGGACGCATAAATATGTGTGCCGCCACACTTTTGAACTTCAGAGAATCGGTATCTCAGGATTGGACTTGTGCGGCCGCACTCAAAATTGTGCGGTTCATAGAAAAATTGTGCGGCCGCATAAAGTTGTTTGCGACAGCACTTGTGAACTTCAGAGAATTAGTATCTCAGGAATGGACTTGTGAGGTCGCACTTAAAATTGTGCAGTTCGCACTTAAGGATGTGCGGCCGCACTCATAATTGTACGGTCCGCACTTCAAAATTGTGCGGTCCGCACTAGACAGTCTGCAGCCGCACTCAGAATTGTGCGGTCCGCACTGTCTCCTTGGATGATTGTTGTGCTGCAATTGTTCTGTAAATGTTTGAAGTGTTTTGAACTCAACTGACCTATGTACCTTGTATTGCAGACAATGGTTAGATCACGTGGTGGAGGCGATACATCAAAAGGGAGAGGTGAACCCTCCCGAGGCAGAGGAAAAGGCACTCGCCCTCTGCGAGTGCAATCGAAGCCTATTGCTAGAAAGCCAACCACCGGGAGAGGAAGGGCCACAGAGCCCTTAGAATCCAGTTCCTATGCCCCATCCAGGGAAGCCTCCGAGGGTCATTCAATGGAGGTCCAACCTGAGGCCCAGTCCCAACCATCCCAACCCACTGGGCATTTTCAATTGCACGACGAACCTACAACTAGTTCTTCTGAGGGTTCTAATACGGGAAGCCAAGGTTTCGAGCCCTCCTCTACACCTACTCCTCCGACACCAGTACCTATTGATGTCGAAGATGACAATGTCCCGAATAATGGTAGAAGGGGGACACACAAGTGGGCGACCTTGAGTGGTCGAAGAAAAAGGAAATGTGGGAGGATCGATTCGTGAGGTTGACAGCCTTTAACAAGTTTCGGGAATTGTGGCCCAGAGGTCGCTCACACTTGAGTGACAATTTTTGATGATGGATTTGGATATTCATAATCCAAATATCCTTAGACAGTTCCATGAGTGCAAGGGGTGGAAGTGGTTTACCCACAATGTCATTGATGCAAATGAGCACTTGGTCAGGGAGTTCTACGCCAATGTGGCTCACATCAAGAAGGGGACGAAAGTGACAAAGGTGAGAAATTTTAAAGTCTGCTTCGACGTCTGTTCTTTGAACACTTATGTGGGATTGGAAGACGTGGAGGCAGTCCAGTACCTAGAGAAGTTGGCTCTGGGTGAGGCAGCTCGCCCGTGGCTAGCTGAGATTTTGGCTGCCCGAGGACCATCACAACCATGGATTACAGCAGGAGTTCCTATCCTCCGGGCCACTCTAAATTTTGAAGCTAAAGGGTGGAAAACCTTTGTTTGTAGCCGGATTGATCCGAGTTTGAATGAGAACAACCTCCCACTTCCCCGGGTAGTTCTGGTGGCTTCTATTATGGTGAGGTACCCGATCAATGTGGGTTCCATCATGTCAACCAACATCACATTGGCGGTCCGAAAAAGTAAAAAGTCTTACCCTTATCCAAACACCCTCACAGAGTATTTCAATGATGCCAAGGTGGAACCGAGGCCATATAACTCAAAAGCAAAGGCCAAGAAGCCTTTCTCATGGTACCACCTGCAGGGTGCTGACAATCCAAAGTTCAAGGGTAATGTCACTACCACCGTTGGTCAGTTTGACAAGCCATCGGTTGTGGGTTCCGAGGCTGCTGCTGAGCCATCTACAGCTCCCATGCCTTCCACAGCAGTCGGGCCTTCCACCGGAACAACCGACATGCCACCAACTTCATCTTCTAGGCCATCAGTTGCAGTACCAATGCCAGCTTCATCCACTTATCCTCTCACTGCCCTGCGAGTCTCCCAGACTTTGGCGAGCCTCAACAACTAGATATAGACGACCACTTCTAAGCTGTCTGACATATCCAGTACTGTCGCAGCACAGTCCTTTCCCCCAGCAGCACCTCAGGTCCCTCTGTCAGTGGAGGAAACATTGAAGAAGATTCTGGACAACCAGAAGATTGTTATGGATACTATGGTGGCTCACGGGGGTGCTATTGAGGAGTTGACCAAGAAGTTGAAGAAGATGAGAAAATCCAAGACTTCAAAGAAAGCAGTGGAGAGTTTGAGCAGGGAGGTGAAGAAGATAGCAGCAGCAGGTGATTTGCCCTTTGACCTACTGATGGAGACAGATCTGACGAGCTAGATCTCAGTACCAGCTGACCCAGCAGCACCATCAGCAGAGGCACCAGCTGGCCAGTCTGACGAGCTAGATCTCAGTGCCCCCACTGCTGAGGAGGTGCTTCAGATGCTCACTAACCGTGTTGTCCCTTAGCCCGGTGATGATGAGATACGGTTGGAGGAAACGGAGGGTGGTGATGCTGCCAGTCACCCTGAGACCACATAGGGAGTTTACTTTACTCTCTATCCTCTTTTGTTTTGATTTTGCTAATCATTTAGGACAATGCTTATTCTTATTCTGGGGGTGGTTTTGGTTCATTTTGGATGACTGCGATGACATTTGGGCCTGTAATAACTTTAATACTCTTTTTCTTATATCTTTATTTTCATTTTCTCCCTCATTATATATATATATATATATTCATCCCTCTTGTATATATTCTATTCCTCTCAGTTTGTATATTCATTTGCCTTACTTTTAATAGTTTATTTCATAGCTTCTTCATTTTATTTTCTTAATATTATAGCTTCTTAGTTACTTTATTAGGTTCTTTTTGATTTGTTAGCTTCTTTTTATGTTTTAGTGAACAATAAGCTTTTGGTTTTCTTAATGCTACAGTTCTTTCCAAAAGTGGGTCTTGTGTGAACCGGGTAGCTCTTCCCAACAATGGATGGCGTGATAACCTTCTTAAGGGATCGAGTCAGTTTTTGATGATTAGGTAGAAACAAGTAGTATTAATGAATAAATAAGGGTCAAGCATACTTCACTTGGTACCAACACACTTAACTATGCGCTTATGGTTAAAAACAAGTTTTTGTAAATAAATAGCCATAGTAAGTGACCTTGTGACTCTTGTGTTTACTTAGGCAATCATCGGGTGGTTAAGTTGGACTATTAGTGATTTTCATTCTTGAATGTGATTGTTGTGGGCCCTCGACTCTATTCACTTTGACAATCCGATTGTGTGAGAGGTGAGGTATTTTATTACAAGTCCAAGTATCCGTGCGAGTGGTCTAGAACTTGCCCCGAATGTGTTTCTAGGCAAAATTCTAAGTTAGCCTGACTTGAGAAGTGATTGTAGGCTTTCCTTGACCCGTTTAGAAACCTTACATGTCCCACCAATGATATCATCCTTAGTAAACCCTTTTGAGCCTAAAAGCCTTTTTATTCGATAAACACATTACAAGCCTTTACCCGTTTTATAGTGACTCTCTCTTTGCACCCGAACTTTCTTTAGCACTCATGTGATTCAAATGTCAAAAACATAAGTTTGGGGAGAGACGATGAGTTTAAAGATGGTCTTAAGGCACAAAAAGAAGAAAAGAAATGAAGAAGAGGAAAGGCAAAGAAAAAGAAAGGAAGAACAAAAGAAAAACACAAACAAAAAAGTGAATAATGTGAAAGGGTTGAAAAGATGCAAAAGAAAGCAAAAGTTCAAAGCATGGAGATAACAAAGAAGGAAAGTATGAATAGCATGACAAAGAAAGAGTGATGTCAAGTCTCTCTAATCCCCCTAAGGGAAAAGAAAATGACTGAGAGAGTCGGCAAAGTAAGAGCCAAAAAGAGAATATGAAGTGCTAAAGGGAAGATGAACCAAGTCCATTCTGATATTTCCCTCCTTAGTCCAAAAGCCTTCATTACATGCCGAAAAAGCCGTACATGATTTCTAGCTGAGCGAGCTTACATTAGTGGTGATCTACATGAGGGGCAAGCATAAGGTACTTAGAGCTGGGCTTGTAACATTCTTTTGAGAGTGATGAGTGAATCTTTCTCGAGTCATTGAATTGAATTCTTCATTCGTGAGTGAGATGAGCTTCCGGAGAGTATAGGAGGAGGAGTTTCGGATCCACAGTGACCTGCATGAAAGTGCGAGCTTCCTTGATGAACAAAGTCAGCCCTTGATGCTCAAGTGTCACATTAGAGCCATTTGTACTTTAACATTCAATTCATAGGCTTGTTAATGATTCATGAACGTGTGGGTAATTATTGGTCCCAATTGATTGTTTGATTCAACTTAGGCCAGCTGAAATAGCCCTTTTCTAGTGGAGGTGGGGAAATTACCTTAATTTCTTGAGGATAAGCAAAAGCTTAAGTTTGGGGGAGTTGATAAGTAGGGATTTTGACCGCTTATTTGCTCTCTTTTACTTACGTTTTAGCTCAAAAATGCTTAAAGGATTCCCGAGAACTAATGAAATGTGCTTTCCTGCAGGAATATTGGGAAATGAGCCAAAGAAGTGAAAATCAACTCAAAAAGGAGTAAAATTGGACAAGAACGAAAACAATGCAAAAAAGGCTACAGTGCGGACCGCACAATACTATGTGCAGCCGCAAACTCTGAAGATGCACTGATAGAATATCTTGACAGAGTGCGGACCGCACAAATATTGTGCGGCCGCAGAAGACTTGATTCAGAGACCTTTAGTTTTGGGAGTTTGAGGATGTGCGGACTGCATCATTATTGTGCGGACCGCATCATTATTGTGTGGCCGCACTCACAAATGTGCGGTCCACAGAGTGAAGCCCTGATCCAGTCCAAGCGCAAGGGTGCGGCCGCACTCAGAATTGTGTTGTCCGCACAATTAGAGGAAGTGCAGCCGCATCTCACTTTTGTGCGACCGTAGAATGTCATGCCCACCAGTCAGTCTCAAAGTGCGGACCGCACACAGAATTGTGGGGCCGCACAACCTTCGCAGGGGCAATTTTGTCAGATATTTTCAGCTGAGTATAAATAGATCTTTTTATCATTTTTAGGTTACGTTTTGTGCACCTGAACACTGAGAGTAATTTTTATTTACTGTATTAGGCAACTTTGTACTAGTTTAGCATTTAAACATTAAATTTTCTTTCCTTAATCAATATTTATGCACTTTATCTTACTTTATTCTTCAATTTATTCATTATCCATGAGTAGCTAAACCCTTAGCTAGGGTTGTGACCCTACCCTAGTATGGGTACTTAATGGGTGATTGATATAGGGCTTATTTGTGATTGAGTATATGAATTTTAGCCTAGTTCTTGCTTGAATTTGAGAAATGATGGTTGCAAACATTAATTCTTGCCTAATTGACTTAGTCTCTACTTGAGAAAGTGAGACTAAGTCTAGGAAAACTTGGCTAACAAGAAATTGGGGTGAACTCAAGAAATTGATAGCCCCAATTAAAGGGTCGAATATAGAGATAGTAAGACCCGACTTGAGCATTTATCACTTGTTTCGTAAGATTCCCATTTGGACTTCAGAAAGTTGAATTGGGCAAAATCACTCAAACTATAGAGAGGTATAGAGTGAGTAATTATGTGTGATTGCTATATTGTATCCAGATCAACCAAACATGCCCTAAAGCTATAAATCTGTTAGGTAACCAACTATGCAGAAGTCGCAACCCTAGATCTTTTATAACTTGAAAAACAACCAAAACCAAAATCATTGTCTCTTAGCTTTACAACTACAAGCATTAGCGTAAAAGTAGAAGTAGAAACACATTTGAAAATGTGGAAGTGTAATCTTAGGCACGTCATACATTCACACTAGGTATATACCTCATCCCACATCAAGCTCCCTGTGGAATCGACCCCGACTTGCGTTGGGTTTTTATTATTGCATCGACCGCCTCGCAACCTAAATTAGTGGTGTGAGTTTTGGCTATATCATTGAACCGACCAGCTGGGTCGCCTGCTCTTACTTGGGATCAGTTCTCACAGCTCTTTCTAGAGAAGTTCTTGCCTATCACATTGAGAGGGGAGCGTCGCCGTCAGTTCGAGCGTCTCCAGCAGGGTAGTATGATTGTTACTCAATATGAGAGCCGTTTTATAGATTTGGCCCGTCATGCTCTTCTAATGATTCCCAACGAGAGAGAGGGGGTGATGAGGTTTATTGACGGACTTGCTTAGCCTATCATTTTGCAGATGGCTAAGGAGACTGGGAGTGAGATTTCTTTTCAGGCGGCTGCCAATGTCGTCAGGCGAGTCGAGATGGTTCTTGCACAGGGAGGTTAGGGGCCTGAAAAGAGTCCTCATCATTCCGGTGAGTTCAGCGGTGCCTCACCTAGAGGCAGGGGTACTTTTGGTAGGGGCCATTCTCCCAGGCCGTTTCATTCAGCGCTTCAGGCATCTCACAATGCTTCAAGGAGTGGTGGTCCTTATGTGCCTTATTCTGGGCAGCCAGCCTATAGTGCACCATCGGCTCCTATCAGTGCACCTCCTATTCAGAGTTACTACCGTGGTCCTTCAACTCGTCCAGGTCAGTCTCAGTTTCCACCACCACAGTATCAGGATGGATGTTTCGAGTGTGGTGTTTATGGGCATATCAGGAGGACCTGTTCAAGATTATTGGGCGTCCCGCCACAGCATCAGGGTTCTCGTGCCATGGTTCCGGCACCAGTTGCTGCACCACCTACTTAGCCAGCCAGAGGCAGGGGTCAGGAAGCCAGAGGTAGAGGCCAGATTATTAGAGGTGGAGGTCAGGCCATTAGAGGTGGAGGCCAGCCAAATAGAGGTCGTCCTAGGGACGTAGTTCAGGGTGATGGGGCCCAGCCCCTGTGTTATGCTTTTCCAGCCAGGCCTGAGGCTGAGTCATCCGATGTTGTTATACAGGTACTGTTTCAGTTTGCAGTAGAGATGCTTCAGTTCTATTTGATCCGGGATCTACTTACTCTTATATGTCATCCTATTTTGCTTCATATTTGGTTGTCCCTCGTGATTCTTCGAGTGCTGTTGTGTATGTTTCCACACCCATAGGAGATGCTATTGTTGTAGATCATGTTTATCGTTCGTGTGTGGCTACCATTAGGAGTCTTGAGACTCGTGTAAATCTTCTACTTCTCGATATGGTCGATTTTGATGTCATTTTGGGTATAGATTGGATGTCACCTTATCATGCTATATTAGATTGTCACGCCAAGATTAGAGTGGAAAGGGACTTCTGGCCATTTTACCAACAGGGTTATCTCTTATGTGAAGGCTCGACATAAGGCAGAAAAGGGGTGTCTAGCTTATTTGGCTTGTTTTCGCGATTCTAGTGCGGAGGTTCCTTCCATGGATTTAGTGCCAGTTGTTAGTGAGTTTCCAGAGGTGTTTCCTACAGACTTGCCGGGATGCCACCCGATAGGGATAATTCTGCATTGATCTGGCTTCGGGCACTCAACCCATTTCCATTCTGCCATACCGCATGGCCCCGCCAGAGTTGAAAGAATTGAAGGAACAATTATAGGATTTGCTTGATAAGGGCTTTATTAGACCTAATGTCTCGCCCTGGGGCACACCTGTATTGTTTGTGAATAAGAAGGATGGGTCGATGATGTGTATAGATTACCGGCAGTTGAACAGAGTCACCATCAAGAAAAAGTAGCCATTGCCGAGGATTGATGACTTATTTGACCCGCTACAAGGTGCCAAGGTGTTTTCAAAGATTGATTTGAGATCTGGCTACCATCAGTTGATGATTAGGGCATCCGAGGTCCCTAAGACAGCTTTTCGGACTCGGTACGGGCATTATGAGTTTTTGGTGATGTCCTTTAGGTTGACAAATGCCCCAGCAACATTTATGGATTTGATGAACAGAGTGTTCAAGCCTTATTTGGATTCCTTTGTCATTGTGTTTATTGATGATATCTTGATCTACTCCCGCAGTTGAGAGGAGCATGAGCAGCACTTCCGGATTGTGCTTCAGACTCTGAGAGATAGCCAACTATATGCTACGTTTTCAAAATGCGAGTTTTGGTTTAGCTCAGCCGCTTTCTTGGGTCACGTTGTATCGGCAGAGGGCATTCGGGTGGATCCTAAGATGATAAAGGCAGTTCAGAACCGTCTTCAACTCACTTCAGCTACGGAGATCAGGAGTTTCTTGGGTTTGACAGGCTACTATCGTCGCTTTGTGGATGGGTTTTCATCTATAGCAGCCCCAATGACCAGGTTGACCCAGATGGATGCCCCGTTCAGATGGTCAGACGAGTGTGAGGCGAGCTTTCAGAAGCTCAAAACAGCTTTGAATACAGCGCTAGTGTTGGTGTTGCCCACGAGTTCATGAGCTTATACGGTATATTGCGATGCATCCCGTGTTGGGCTCGGTACAGTATTGATGCAGGAGGGTAGGGTGATTGCATATGCATTACGTCAGTTGAAAGTTCACGAGAAGAATTACCCTATCCATGACTTAGAGTTGGCAGCCATTATTCATGCGCTGAAGATTTGGAGGCACTATCTTTATGGCATGTCGTGTGAGGTTTTCACGGATCATCGGAGTTTGCAGTACTTGTTCAAACAAAAGGAGCTCAATTTTAGGCAGAGGAGGTGGTTAGAGCTATTGAAAGATTATGATATCACCATCTTATATCATCCTGGGAAGGCTAACGTGGTGGCCGATGCCTTAAGTAGGAAGTCAGTGAGTATGGATAGCCTTGCGTATATTCCAGTCGGTGAGAGATCACTTGCATTAGATGTTCAGGCTTTGTCCAATCAGTTCATGAGGTAGGATGTTTCTGAGCCCAGTCGTGTTCTAGCTTGTACAGTCGTTCGGTCTTCGTTGTTTGAGCACATCAGGGAGTGGCAGTATGATGACCCTCATTTGCTTGTCCTTAGAGACATCGTGCGACACGGTGATGCCAAGCATGTTACGGTTGGAGATGATGGAGTTTTGAGGATGCAGGGTCGTGTTTGTGTACCTAATGTGGATGGACTTCATGAGTTGATTCTAGAGGAGGCCCACAGTTCCCGGTATTCTATTTATCCCGGCGCCGCCAAGATGTATCAGGACTTACGGCAGCATTATTGGTGGAGGAGGATGAAGAAGGATATAGTTTCCTATGTAGCTCGGTGTCTAAATTGTCAGCAAGTAAAGTATGAGCATCAGAGACCTGGTGGTTTGCTTTAGAAGACAGATATTCCTAAGTGGAAGTGGGAGCGTATCACTATGGATTTCGTTGTTGGACTCCCACGGACTCAGATGAAATTCAATGCCGTTTGGGTCATTGTGGATAGGCTGCCTAAGTCAACGCACTTTATTCCTGTGGCAATTACCTATTCATCGGAGCGGTTGGCAGAGATTTACATCCGCGAGATCGTCCATCCTCACGGTGTGCCCGTGTCTATCATTTCTTATCGAGGTACGTAGTTAAACTCGCACTTTTGGAGATCAGTACAATGTGAGTTGGGCATGCGGGTTGAGTTGAGTAGTGTTTCATCCTCAGACGGACGGGCAGTCCGAGCGCACTATCCAGATATTGGAGGATATGCTCCGCGCATATGTCATAGACTTCGGAGGATTGTGGGATCAGTTCTTTCCCCTTGCAGAATTTGCCTACAACAGCTACCAGTAGAGCATTCAGATGGCCCCCCTATGAGGCATTATACGGTAGGTGGTGTCGGTCGCTAGTTGGGTGGTTCGAGCTGGGGGAGGCTCGGTTGTTGGGTATAGATCTAGTACAGGATGCCTTGGATAAGGTCAAGATTATTTAGGATCGACTTCGCTCAGCCCAGTCCAGGCAGAAGAGTTATGCCGACCGCAAAGTTTGTGATGTTGCATTCCTGGTCGGGGAGAGAGTGTTGCTTCGGGTATCACCCACGAAGGGTGTAATGAGGTTCGGAAAGAAGGGCAAGTTGAGCCCTAGGTATATTGGACCTTTTGAGATTCTACAGAGAGTGGGAGATATGGCTTACAGGCTTGCGTTGGCACCGGGGTTCTCAACAGTTCATCCAGTGTTCCATGGGTCCATGCTTCAGAAGTATCACGGCGATCCCTCCCATGTGTTAGACTTCAGCTATGTCCAGTTGGACAAGGATTTGACTTATGAGGAAGAGCCGGTGGCTATTTTAGCCCGGCAGGTTTGCTAGTTAAGATCAAAGAGTTATCCTACAGTTTGAGTGCGGTGGAGAGGTCAGCCCGTCGAGGCAGCTACTTGGGAGTCCGAGTCGGATATGCGGAGTAGATATCCCCATCTATTCACCAGTTACTTTTCTATGTCCGTTCGAGGACGAACGGTTGTTTTAGAGGTGGAGAATGTGATGACCCGATAGGTCATATTATGATTTAAACCTAATTATATGATCTGAAACCTTTAAAAGTCATGTTTTAACCTTCCTGGATTTGTGTGCGCAGTCCGGCCATCTTTCAGGAAAGCGTTTATGCTAAAAACTGATAAAAATAAGAAATTTTACCTAAAAACCTCATTTGAGTTGACTTCGGTCAACAATTTTGGTAAACAGACCTGGATTCGTACTCTGATGGTCCCGGTGGTTCCGTATCATGATTTGGGACATGGACGTATGCCCCGAATCAAATTCCGAGGAGCCTAGCTCGAGATATGGAATTTGGATGAAAAATTAAAAGTTTGAAAGTTTGATGGTTTTAAGAATTGACTGATGTTTGGTCTTGTTGATACCGGGTCCGTATTTTGGTTCCGGAGCCCGGTACCGGTCCACTATAATATTTATGACTTGTCTGTCAAATTTGCTGAGAAACGGAGTTGATTTGACGTGATTCGGACGTTCAGTTGTGAAAATAGAAGTTTCAAAGTTTTCTTGAAAATTTCATTCGATTTGGTGTTCAATTCGTAGTTCTAGCTATTTTTTGGCAATTGCATCACACGAGAAAGTTCATATGATATTTTAGGACTTTTGTGCATGTTTGGTTTGGAGCCCCGAGGGCTCGGGTGAGTTTCGGATAGGCTACGGATATTTTAAAACTTAGAAATCTGGTTTTTCTGCAGTTTCAGGTGCCTTCTAGTTTCCTTTTTTGCGTTCGCGAAGGCACTCTCGCGAACACGAAGTGTGAGTTGGGTTGGGGATGGTTTGTTCTACGCGAACGCGAGGCCATGGTCGCGAACGCGGAGCATTGGGGGGTCTGCTCTTCGCGAACGCGACAGGCAACACGCGAACGCGTAGAGTTATTGGAGGTGGGCTGTGGATCAGTGGGTTGTTCTACGCCAACGCGAGACAAGTGTAGTGAATGCGATGGCCGGGGGGGATAGACCATCGCGAACGCATGCAATCCTTCGCGAACGCGAAAGCCATTCAGGCTACTACAGTTCGCGAACGCGGCAGGCCCTTCGCGAACGCGAAGAAGGACACCCAGACCTTAAAACAAAACCAAAACTAGATTTTACCCATTTTTCATAAACTCTCCATTAGAGCTCGACCTAGGTGCGATTTTGAAGGAAAAACTCAACATCAATTCATAGGTTTGTACTCTTTAACTCATTTTCTTCCATTTCTATCATCACCCATTAAATCCCTAGCCCTAATCTTTGTTCTTTCCTGGTAGAAAACTAGGAATTTAGGACGAATTGGGGGGTTTTGCAAATTGGCGATTTATACCTCAATTTGGGGTCCAATTCCGAAACTAATTGTATAATCGGGCTCGGGGGTGAATGGGTGAATGGATTTGGGTCCAAACTTCGGGTTTTGACCAAGCGGGCCCAAGGTCAATTTTTGACTTTTTGGAAAAAGTTTGGGGAATCTAAATTTATGCATTGTAATTGATTTCTTTAACAATATTTGATATTATTGAGTCGTTTGTGGATAGATACGAGTGGTTTGGAGGTGGATTCAAGAGGAAAAGTTGTTATTGAGCATCGAGTGGCTTGTGGAGCGAGGTAAGTGTTATGTTTAACTTTGACTTGAGGGAATTAGGAACCCTCGGACTATTTGATATGTGAAACTTATGTGAGCGGCGTATATGTGAGGTGACGAGTACTTATGCGCCGCCAATTTATCTGTTTTTCCTGTTTTCCCATTTTTTCTCACATTATCTCCTTCCCTGTCTTAATTGTTACATGCTCCAATTGTGTTCCCATGTCTAATTGCTACTTGTTAGACATTGTTTTCCCTTGTTCGTGATATTGTTCTTTCCATAGTTCCATTATCTCCTATTATTTGCTTAAGCTTTTTTGTCGGTTCCTTTCTGTTGTATATTCTGAATTGGTCTCGCTGTATAGTATTACGTATGTGAACTTTCACGGTGTACAAGATTCCTATTTGTTTCAGTTTGAGGTTTAAGTTTTGTGAAAGGATTCTGTGACTTAAATTGTGAAATTCTGTACATATTGAGTAATTAATATTGATATGGTGGGATCGGGTTGCATGCCGCAATAAGAGGAATAAGGGTGATGTATATTGAGGTGGAATAAAGGTGATTTGATATTGAACGGTGGGAACGGGTTGCACGCCGCAACAGGTGTAATAAGGGTGAACTATTATTGTATTATTGTGATATGGTGGGATCGGGTTGCGCGCCGCAACACTTTTATTTATATTCACTGTCATTTATGCTATTATGAGGAAATAAGGGAGGAATATGAAATGTACGGCGGGATCGGGTTGCGCGCCGCAACAACCTATGTGTTTATGTTTTCCCTGAACGGTGTTAGCCTTATGGCATTCTCTTTTGCACTTAAAGATTGGTGATTTTTTAACACTGTTCATATATCTCCGGGAGTTGACATATTTCTTGCAACTTACTACTTCCTTCTATTTTGCATTTCCTATCCTGCTTTTATTATATATACTGCGTATGGGTTGTAGTGTGAGTGACACACCTTAGCCTCGTCACTACTTCGTCGAGGTTAGGCTCGGCACTTACCAGTACATGGGATCGCTTGTACTGATACTGCACTCTGCACTTCCTGTACAGATTTTGGTGCTGGTTTGAGCTGATCATGAGGTTGGCTGTAGGATTCGTCTGATAGGAGACCCGAGGTAGATCTGTCGGCGTCCGCATACCCTGGAGTCCCCTTCTATACATTACACTTTACTATTTCTTTCATTTCGAAAAAAGTTGTATCTCTTTCAGACTTTTACTTGTAGAAAAATCTTAGAAGTTCTTGAATTGTGACTCCATATCCGGGTAGTAGTATGTATATATTGAGGCTGTTATAAATTTCCGCACTCATTTTTAACCCGTTATAGCTTATTTGTTGTTAATTACTGAAATGTGAAAGAATTGGCTTAATAATTCTGTAACGTTGGCTTGCCTAGCAAGTGAAATGTTAGGCGCTATCACGGTCTCGACGGTAGAAATTTCGGGTCGTGACACTAATGATTGTAATTGTCGGTATTGTACCTACTTCTTCGCGGCTATCTAGCTCTCGTTCTCAGGAATCTATATCTCCTACGCCCTAGCTTCGTCTCTCAGGAAATTGGTACGTCTCCTGTTTCTTTCTGTTCGTTTATGAATGGGATGGTAAGATTGGTTTCGTAACTAGTGATATCAGTAGTTTCCAGGGGTATTACATCAAACATCTTCAACCCTAAAATCATTAGATGTAATTTTGAGATGAAAGTTTTAAATATATAACTCTTCAGATGTGTTGTGCAGATTATTTCAGCAATTTCTGGAGGAGTTACTGATTTTTTCTTTCATATCATTGTTTAAACATTGCTATTTTTAGTTGCTTTTTGACAACATCATATTCTGTAATGACATCTTTTTCTTGTTGTGTTTCCCTTATGTTCAAATATATGTGGGCTCAAAAGCAAATAAATGTGTTCGTCTCAGCGCCCTCATTATATTGACTATTGGACAATCCAAGTATTTTCTTCTTGTAGTTTCTCTATCTATTCTTAGTTTTGTAGATTTAATTACTTCCGAGCTGAAGAACATTTGCCTTTTTATCAATTTTCTATTGTAATGCCAGTGTAATCTTTGTTGCACTTATAATTCTTTTATGTTGTTTCTAATTCAGGCTGGAGTTGAAGTGAGGAAGAGCTATAATTCTGTTATTTGGTGGTAGTAAGTTTCTTTTCATAGACTCATTCCTTCTCTCCTGTTGCCTTTTCTCGATTTAAAATATTTTCTTTTCAGGGACTCATTCCTTCTCTCCAATTGCCTTTTCTCGATTTAAAATGTTTGAGGTGTCTTGTTGAACAAAGAAACTTTGATATCCTTTTTAACTTTACTCTTTTAGGGTGCTGTATTACTTGCCATTTCCTTCTTCTATGAAAGTAAACTTTGTGAAATTCATAATTTTCTTTGTAGTTGTTTAGATGGTAGGTCTAAATCAAAAGGGTATGATAACATGAATTTATAGAAGACCAACATTTTGTGTAAATTACTTTTAAATTATTCATTAGTTGGTTTCATCAATAAGTGTTTGATGTAGATTAGTTGAACTCCAAATATGCAAGTCATTTGAGTAATTTGATCTAATTAACTGTAGCTTAGGCATGAAGAGCTGTGTTCTGATTTGAGAATAATAGAGGTGAACTTTGATTAATCAGTAGAAGAAAGTCAATCTTTGAGTTGCTATATACCATAATTATTTTCATCTATCTATATAGTACTCAATTATTGTAATAGATGTACATCGTTAGTTCAAATAATAATTGTAAATATACTTGCTGCAGATAGTAGAGGTTTGTTATTAGTTAATACTTGCCATGTAAATTGAATAATATAAAATAGGGTAACCCATTCTAGATAAGATATTAATCCTCTTGTTCTTTCTTGTTCCTGTTAACAAATTTTATAGTAGCCGTGGAGTACTTTTTAACTTATGTATTTGGGAGGAGGGGGGATTAAAGAATAAAGAAGAAATTCTTCCTCATCATCAGTCTCTATACATAGCTACTAAGACTGTTTCATCTGTTCATCCTACTGCCAGTGTGGTAAGCTTCTGTGACTTTTCTTTTGTTGCTTATGAAATTTACTACACATATTTGTTGTATATTTTCTTTGTTGATACTCTCTAGTCTACTTTATCATCTGCTATTGTTGTGTGTTTTATTAGCACAGATCAAACTATAGATAGTATTAGAGAAATTGTATAAAAGAAAAAGAAGAATGAGATATGTTGATCACAAGAGT
Source organism: Nicotiana tomentosiformis (assembly GCF_000390325.3). Classification (NCBI taxonomy): domain Eukaryota; kingdom Viridiplantae; phylum Streptophyta; class Magnoliopsida; order Solanales; family Solanaceae; genus Nicotiana; species Nicotiana tomentosiformis. The sequence goes on from NW_027174672.1 coordinate 19,874, forward strand.
CCTACTTAATATTGCAAATTTGATTTTATAATAAGGATATTAAGGTGAGAGCCTTATTTATAGCATTAGATATATTACAAATAGAAGGTTCTGAATTATATAGCTAAATGCTATATAAAGACTAATCAAAGAAGAAGTTACAGGGAAAGCTTGCTTATAGAGTTATCTAGATGCTTGCAAATGTAAATGTAATGTTAAGAACATGAATAAATAAGTAACAGGTAGCTTCAATTTAAAGAATGGTAAATTATCTTGCTTATAGTCATTTGCTTGCAATTGTGCAACTAAAATTGAATTGTAATCATTTTAGGTGCTATATATTATGAACTTCATTACCTTTTTCTTTGTTCTGTACCTCTGAAAAGTTTCAATTTCTATGTTATTCAAGGTGACTGAATTTTCTATAAGTTTGCAATGGCACTTGGAAATACTCATCTTTTTTGGACTTATTCATCGTAGAGGTAAGACATAAGTGCTGATATTTAGAATGTTTGAGCTACTTAAGTCATCGACTGCCTTAGTAATTAGTACTTTATGTTTATATTCATAGAGAGAAAAAGTAAATCAAAAGGCCATCTACTGAAAATTGTTTATTGTACATATGGAGATGATTAGTGACAATTTCCCCCGGCAGTGAGAAAAGAAGTTTTTATTGAATGGTGAATACCCTAAAAAGTAAAATTTCTCGCACTCATGATATGTACAACTTCAATTTCTGCCATCTTTCCAGATGATGCTAGATTTTTCTCAAACTCTTTCATGCACAATATCATGTTATCGAAATGAAGCCTTGCTTTCATTCATTTTTTTTTTTCCAATTTCAGAGACAACATTGTTTATAATGGGAATAGTTGGCAAGGAGTTTGAAGATAGTATCTTGTGATTCTTTTGTTTTCATGTGTAGATACCTTGACATGTATTTATGAAGTGTTTTCTTTGTATTATGACCTTTAAGTAATGGAAAGTTCTTATATTACTCTTCTTGAGAAATGCATGTGGTGTTGGCTTGGTATTGGTAATGGATTACTGTTATATATTGGATAATTAATAGTAAAATAGATTTTATTTTTTTAATGAAAAGTTAGTATCTGTGGTGACCCTTAGTCGCCTCTAAAAGGGATACAGAAAAATGAAGTTCTCTGTTGCGGCGACTTAAATGTCGCTACCAAATTATTAGTGGCGACTGTTGTCGCTTCTAAAGCCCTCTTTTCAGTGGCGACCCACCTGAAATCCCTCTTGTGAATTGTTAATTATGGCGTCTATGTTTACTTGTAGTGGCAGGTTAAGTCGCCACTAATGGCACATTTTTGTGGCGACCTTCCGGAGTCGCCACACGAAACATTACTTATACAAGTACTTGCAGCAATCCTGTTGTCGCCACTAAAAACATGTAGCAGCGACATTCTGGTCTTTTGTAGCGACCTTTGGCGCCACTAAATGCCTGATTTCTTGTAGTGCACACAACTCACTGTAGATGAAAATGTAGAAAAAATAAAAGATGAGTTATATAAAAGGGATGAGCAGATGAGAATCCTAAAGGAGGATCCAAGCAACGTCAAGCATGAGCTAGACAGAATTTGTAAATGGAACAAGTCCCCCGATGCATTTTCATGGCTACAGGAACACCATAGTAGCAACAGCAGAGGACTCAGCTTTGGGAATCTGGTCTGATTGAGGACTCGGCTTTGCATCAATTAGGTCTGATCATGGTACTGAATTTGAGAATGCTAAATTTGCTGAATTTTGTGATGAGCATGGCATAGATCATAATTTTTTTGCTCCTAGGACTCCACAACAAAATGGAGTAGTTGAAAGAAATAATAGGACACTTGAAGATATGGCTAGGACTATGCTTCTTGCTAGTAAATTGCCCCATAGTTTCTGGGCAGAAGCTGTGAACACTACATGTTACATCATAAATAGGTGCATGACTAGACCTCTTGGAGAGAAGACTCCATATGAGTTACTTAAAGGGAGAAAGTCAAACATATCCCATCTTAGGGCATTTGGATGCAAATATTTTGTGCACAATAATGGTAAAGACTCCCTAGGTAAGTTTGATCCCAGAAGTGATGAGGAAATATTCTTGGGATATTCCTCACATAGTAAAGCTTATAAGATTTATAACAAAAGAACTATGTGTGTAGAAGAAAGTATACATGTGGTTTTTGATGATACTAACGTTCTTTCTGAGAGACAGGAACATGATGATGAAGCAATTAGGCTGGTGAGAAACTAAAATGAAACCACAACCCAGACTAAAGCTGCATCGAAGTAGGAACAGGTGATGGAACAAGTCCTTCCACCCAAGGCAACTTTACAGGGGGAACTGAACAAAGAGGAAGTGATCCTCAAACCTCAAGGGAACCTGTCCATGAACATGTTCCTCAACAACAAAACATTGAAGGAACATCTAGTGAAAACCAGCTGGTTGTGAAACCTTACAAGTATCAAATTTCTCATCCCATTGAGAACATAATCACTGATCAAACCTCTGGAATTAAAACCAGATCTTCTTTGAAGTATCTTTGTGCTTTTGATGCTTTTTTATCTCTTACCTAAAAATGTTGTTGAGGCTTTGCAGGATGCAAACTGGGTAAAAGCAATGCAAGATGAACTCAACCAATTTGAGAGAAGTCAAGTTTGGCATCTGGTACGAAGACCCAAGGACAGATCAATAATTAGCACAAAATGGGTCTTCAGAAATAAACTTGATGAAGATAGAACAATTATAAGGAACAAGGCAAGATTGGTAGTTCAAGGATATAGTCAAGAGGGGGGGGAGGGGCATAAAATATGATTAGACTTTTGCTCCTTTTGCAAGATTGGAAGCAATTAGAATCCTCATAGCCTTTGCTGTTTACATGGAATTCACTCTCCATCTGATGGATGTCAAGAGTGCCTTCCTCAATGGCTATCTAAAGGAAGAAGTGTTTGTTATGTAATCTCCGGGCTTTGAAAGCAAGGAAAGTCCTGATCATGTGTACAAGCTTGATAAGGCACTTTATGGGCTAAAGCAGGCTCCAAGAGCATGGTATGAAAGATTATCAAAATTTTTGCTTGAGCATGGATACAAGAGAGGTAAAATTGACAATACTTTATTCTTGAAAGAAAAAGGTAAATATCTCTTGATAGTTCAGATATATGTTGATGATATAATCTTTGGAGCAACTATTGATAAGTTAAGTAAAGAATCTGCTAAACTAATGGGGAGTGAATATGAAATGAGTATGATGGGTGAGCTTAATTTTTTTTTAGGCTTACAAATTAAATAAAATTCAAATGGAATTATAATCCATCAGCAGAAGTATGTGAAAGAGTTGCTAAAAAGGTTTAAAATGGAAGATTCCAAAGAAATTGACACTCCTATTTCAACAACCACAAAATTGGATGTAGATGAACCCGGTTCATCTGTTAATCAGAAGTTGTATAGGGGAATGATTGGCTCTTTGTTGTATCTCACTGCTAGCAGACCTGACATTATTTTCAGTGTAAGCCTATGTACTTGATTTCAGGCAAATCCAAAGAAGTCCCACTTAACTGTTGTCAAGAGGATCTTGAGATACCAAAAAGGCACCACTGACCTTTGTCTATGGTATCCAAAATGTAGTAATTTTAATCTAGTGGGATATGTTGATGCTGATTATGCAGGTTTTCTTGCGGATATAAAGAGCACTTCAGGTATGGCACACTTTCTTGGCTCATGTCTTGTGTCTTGGGCCACCAAAAAGCAAAATTTTGTGGCCTTATCTACTGGTGAAGCTGAGTATATTGTTGCTGCCTTATGTTGTGCTCAATTGTTGTGGATCAAACAACAATTAATGGATTTTGGAATTAATGTAGGTTGTATCCCCATATTCTGTGATAACACTAGTGTAATTAGTATGACCAAGAACCTGGTTCATCACAAGAGAATGAAGCACATAGATGTTAGGCATCACTTTTTAAGGGACAATTATGAAAAGGGTTTGATCACTATAGAATTTTGTGCTACTGACAAGAAAATAGCTGACATCATCACAAAATCTCTAAGTAGATATTATTTTGAAAGGAACAAGTTAGAATTAGGGATGATTAAGATCACCTAAACGGAACCAGTTCTAACTCAAAAATTGGTAAGAAAAATTGTGAATTTTTGTATATATTTAGATTAGATTTTTCTCAGTCTCATACTTTCATCTGTATACTCTTGTTCCAAGTGCTAAAATGACTCATTAAATCTCTAATGATATTATCTCTATTTTTTTTTGGAAAATTATGACTTACACAAGAGCTTTCTCAGTGAAGAACCTGGTTCATCAAGCTTACTTGATACGTATTCTCCACTCTACATATTTTGAAATAATTATATTTGGAATATGATCAAGAGGAGAGTCCCATTCAATCCTAAACCCCTCGATCTTATCAGTTATGAAATGGACCAGTTTCATTCAACAGAGTCCAAACCACATTAAGTACCTAGATTATAGGGACACTCTTCAACCTCTTTTCAAACTGAATTCCAGTTCGATTAGACTTCTGCAAAGGATGACTTTACCCAAGCAAACACTTCCACTTTAAATTGATTAGGCCTCAGTTACTTCCTCACTTCTCAATTCTCAAGCCTTCAATAATTTCTCTCTTCTTTCATCTTCCAAAACACACACAAATATATTTTTCTCAAAATTCCAAAACACATAAATAGCTAACCCTTCTGAGAATCCCTTATCACCACCCAAAGAAATCATACCCACACCATCTATCACACCTTCAACCACTCCCATATCTAAGAAAAGAATAGTCAAGATGCTTGCTCGAAAGGTTGTTGCGGGTAAAGAACAACTCAAGAAAATTAATGAAAAATTGGAAGCAGGTCGAGAAGAAGAACCCCAGAAATCTGATGAATCATTCAAGTCTACTACTGAGGGAGAAGAAATGGTTTCTTCTAAAACATAGCTAGTAACTTCTGGCCCTAAAGTTAATTTCTCAAATTATATCTGAGGTTTCTACAAATCTGGAGACTAGGTTTGTTCTCGTAGGAATTGTGGCAAGTGTTAAAGCTACCGAGTCTGGAAAGCTTGGTCGTAAAAATGAAAAGAGAAAAGAAAAAGAGAGTGAGGGTGCTCGAAGTGTTGTGAGGGGTATGTGAAAAGGAATGGTTGATTCTTCACCCACTCCTGTTGGTTTAACTAAAGAATCAGGTGTTATGGTAGTTTGGAGTGAGGAATCTAATGGAGAAGAAGAGAGTGTGAGAAAAACAGAGGGAAGTGGGTCTAGAAAAGTTGCTGAAGGGTTGGTCCGATTAGGGAAAATGCTCAAGAACCTGTTCCATCTGAGCAGGAAACCCGAGCAGACCTACTAAAAAGGATGACTGGCAGTTACAATCCCAAAAAGAAAAGGAGTTTAGGAGTAAAAGTTCCTGGAACTGCTAGGGCAAACAAGAAGAGAAAGGTTGTCTCTTCTATCCCTGCAGAGATTCCTCCTAAAAGAGGAAGAACTGTAAGGAGTCAGAAGAAGAAGAGTGAGGCTGAACTGGAAAAGGCCTTAGAAAAAAGTAAGAGAAAAGCTGATGCTAAAGGGAAAAAGGTGGTTGATCTTGTTGAGGCTATTGAAATTGACGAGATAGACCTGGTTCTTCAGGATGAAGAAGAGACAGAAGTAATGGAGGTTGTGACTCCAAAGGTAAAGAAATCCAAGACTTTCTCAAAGAAGTCTGTTTCAAAAACAAAGTCTGCGGAGCCATCCACTTTGGCTAAAAGAACCAGGTCTGCATTGAAACCAAGAAAAGTAAAAATAGTGGAGGAAGAGGAATGTAGTGGAGAAGAACAAGGAAAAGAATATGATGCTGAGAAGGACAAGATGGTCAAGTTTGGGAAGAGAACCATCTTGAAAGGCAGATTCCTGAGGGACTTGGAGGAGGAAGGTATGTTACTGCTGCTGGAGAAGTTATAATTGCAAGGTTGGAAGGACATGGTCCTTCAGATGGATGGAAGGCTGGTCAGAACTGAGATTTTGGAGTTTATGGTAAACTGTGAGATCAAAGATGGTAGGGTCACCAGTGTGGTAAAGGGGGTGACAGTGAATTTTCATGATAAAGAACTGGGAGAGACCTTAGGTGTACCTACTGAAGGGTATAATGATTATAAGAAGCTCAAATGGCCAAGTCTAGGGAATCTCCTTACTGCCATTGCCATTACTAGTAAGTTTGGTGACAATGATGATGAACTTGAGCCCATGGCTATTTAAAAAAGTGAGATGAAGCCACACCACAAAGTATTGTTCGCGTTTGTTAACAAATGTGTACTGCCAAGGTAGGAAAGGAGGAACATTGTCACATTCATGGACCTGGTCCTTATGGAATGTTTGGACACTGGGAGGCAAATCAATTGGCCTGGATTCACCATCTAGCTTCTTGATAGGGTTCTGAATGGCACCAAAACCCACGCCATACCCTATGGCTTTAATCTCACGCCTGTACTTGCACACTTCAAGGTACCCATCAAGAAATGGGAAGTTGGTACAAGCAAGAATCATTTTGGGGCAAACACTCTAACTCCTTGTGACTATGAAGTCCAAACCACTCCCAAAGAATCTGGTTCATCCAAAAAGGTACTAGTGAACAGCAATGTGCGAGCTTTGGTGCAAGAAAGTGGGGCTAAGGATGCTGAGATTGTTAGGCTGACGAAGAGGTTAACAGAGGTGGAGACTGAGAGAGATACTCTCAGAGCTGAGCTGGCAAAACAAAAAGAGAAGAATGATGGCATTCTTCAGGATATGCTAAAATTGCTCCAAGTCAAAAACTAAGAACTTGGTCCTTCCCAGCCTTAAGCCTCCCAGCCTAGTGTAGATCAACCAGTGACCCAGTTCGGGATTTTTTCTTCTTTTCCTCATGATCCAGTGTTTTTATTTCTTTTTATGCTTTGTGGTAGGATCTTATCAATCAATGAAATTCATTGTTTTTGCTCTAACTGTTTGTTCATATTTCTTAGATGGCTAATATCCTTAGATTGATCGATAATATTTCACTCCATGATTGCATTTGAAGTAGCCCAGTGTCCATGAGTAATTTCAATTAAAATCTGATTATCTAACAATATTATGCAACTTTTCGATGATGCCAAAAGGGGGGATTTCGGTTGTGATTTTCCTTTGGAGTGTGATGTTTATAACCTAATGAACGTGGTCCTTGATGATAAGTGACTTTAAAAAGGTAAAATGTTCTAACATTGTGTTGATGTTGAGCTGAGTTGAAACATGGCCTATGCTTATGAAAAGCACATAGTTTGTCATCGTCAAAAAGGGGGAATTTGTTGGCCCAAGTGAAGTTTGTTTTGAAGATTGACAAAGGAACTCATGCATGAACTTGGTCCATCCTCTGTGTACACGGACACATGCATATTCGAGCATAAGGGAAGCACGTGAAGGAGATAAGCTTAACTTGTTATATATGATATCTCCTGATCGAAAAGGTTGCATAATTGATAAGGAGAAGGACTCCTTACTCAAAGAGAACACTATCCAAGATAAGGGAAGAGTTAGAAGTTGTGGATAACTAGAACTCTTCCACCAAGGAAGAGTAGCATTAGAACTCTAGTTATTTCTTATTCTACTATATAAATTGCAGGATGTTTTCATTCTACAGGAACGCACAAAAGCTAAAGTTAAACGTGAGTTGAGAGCAAAATAGCAAGGCATTTTGCAAATAATTCTTGTATAATTCAAGTGTGCGAACCTGAAGCTACATGAACCAGATAGAAGAACCAATTCCAAGCGTCTGACTTTTATTCTAGTTCAATTGTAGTAGATGTTTTCAAGTTGTACCTTTCAGCTTTATCTAGAAGAAATTGTATTAACTACTCTGATTATTCAAGTTAGAGTTAACTTGAAGTTGTCACAACAGTTAGAGGCTGGTTTCCACAATGAGATTAGAGTTAATCCTTAGGTTTACAAAGAGTTTTGTAAATGCTATTTTGGCTCATTGATTTAGTGAAGTGTTGGAAAAATCCTACTGAGTAGTAGGTCGTGGTTTATTCACCTTTTGAGCTGGGTGTTTTTCACGTAAAAATACTTGTGTTCTTTACTTTCCGCATTTACTATTTCCGCAACAGTAGTATAAGGAACACTTAAAAGAACCAAGTCCTTCTATAATCAGTGCATGCGAAAATTAGACACCACACAAATCACCCACCCCCTCTTGTGTGGCATTGAAGTATAAAACATCATTGTGCGATGTGAAGTCAATTGGATAAAGAAAATTAAAAGGCCATATATAAATTTTCCATTAAACCCGATATTAAATGAAGAGTATTGTATTTGTGATGCCGACGATATTTTGAATTTTCAATGTTTAGATTATACACATTATATATAGTAAATATCAATAGGAAATCTTTTCATTGTTCCAGGAAACAAAATCATAAATTATTTATAGGAGTAAGAAAAAAAGGATGGCTTTCTTGAACGTGTACTATACGTAATACTCTTTAACTGTCATTTAGGTAAATCGATTATTATTATTATTATTATTATTATTACTGCATATGCTGTATTATTTATTTACTTAGTATTATTATTAAAATATTTTCATCGTCAACTTTTTGCAGGGAAATATTATACTAATAAACTTGTTAATCGAGATTGCATGTGTAGTAATACTAGATTAGGAGACCTATAGTTTCTCTTTTGCGGAAGGGGATCTGTAACAACCACAATTTGTCTCACCGGTCGTCGAAAATGAATTCCTTTTCTCCATGACCTACTATTCATCTCTATGATACAGAGAATCAACCACTAGCCGCCGCTCTTATGAATAAGTGAGTCTCCCAACACCATAGTAGTATTTTACCTCCTATAGCAAACTATTACACCCTATTTGTTATAAATCAAAGTTATTTTAAAATATTATTATCTATAGCTACCTTTTATATTGTAATGATCCGGCCGATCATTTTGAATATTTTAGCCCCGATCCCCTATTTATTGCCTCCTCTATGTTATATTGTGGTTATGTGGCTTGCCGGGGTGTTTGGTTTTGGTTTTGGGTGAGTTTTGGAGTGAAATAAGACACATAGTCCCTAAGTTGGAGGTTTAAGTTGAAAGAGTTTATCGTAGTTTCACTTTTGTGTAGACAACTCCATAATAGAGTTTTGACAGTTTGAATAGTTTTGTATGGTGATTTAGGACTTAGGAGCGCGTCCGGATGTTGATTTGGAGGTTCGTAGGTCGTTTCGGCTTGAATTGGCGAAAGTTAGAAAGTTGAAGGTTTGGAAGGTTAGAAAGTTTGACCGGGAGTTGACTCTATTGTTATCGGGGTGAGATTCTAATTTCAAAAGTTGGAATAGGTCTGTCATATCATTTTTGACTTGTGTGCAAAATTTGAAGTCAATTAGAATTGTTTTGGTATTAATCTGCATTAGTTTTGGAATTCGAAAGTTTATCGTTTCATAGGCTTGAATTTGGGTTGTGATTCGTGGAATCGATGTTGATTGCTGTGATGTTTTTCCTAGAGTAGGTCTGTCATGTGTTTTGGAACTTGTTGGTATATTCAGACGGGGTCTCGAGGGTCCCGAGGTCCCCGGGTGTGATTCAGATTAAATCTGGATCAAATTTGGACTTGTGTGATTGCTGAAGTTGGGATGTGTCTGGTTCAATCGCACTTGCACACTTTGGGCCGCAGGAGCAGCCCTTGAGCCGCAGAAGAAAATTGTGGCCTTGCCCAGCTGGGACCGCAGATGCGTTCAGAGTCTCGCAAAAGCAAACTCGCAGGAACGAGTGAGGAAGCGCAGAAGAGGAAATGGCTGGCCAAGACTAGGGTCGCAGAAGCGGAATCCCTCCACAGCCGCGAAAGCGCATAAATGCATATTCTCCGCAGGAGTGGATGCGCATGTGCGCGATTTGACCGCAGAAGCAGAATCTCCTTAGTTAAGTTGGAACCGCACCTGCGAAGGATTTTTCACAGGTGTGACATTGCAGGTACGACCCTAGGCCCGCAGAAGCGAGGATCGCTGGGCAGAAAAGGGGTCTTTGAGGGTTTGAGTTTCATAATCCATTTTTGGACCTAGAGAGCTCGGCTTGTGGCGATGTTACGGAAGATTTGCAAGTAAATCATTGGGGTTAGAAATCCTAACTCGATTTTGGTTAAATTACATGAATATGTTGTTAATTTCATCATTTAATTAGTGATTTGAGTTGGAAATTTGGGGGAAAATTGTGAAAACATTCTAGACTAAATTTTGGGGTTTTGAAAGGCGATTTGAGGTCGGATTTGGGTAATTCTTGTATGGTTTGACTCGTTATCGAATGAGTGTTCGAATTTTATAATTTTGGTCGGGTTTCAAGATGCGGACCTAGGTTGACTTTTGATTTATTTGCAAAGATCATAACTTTATGATTCGGGGTAGTTTCCTATAGTTTATATTTATGGTATGAAGTTGTTTTGGCTAGATTCGAGCCGTTCGGAGTTGGATAATCGAGGGAAAGGCCTACTAATGGATTGAGTTAGCGTGTTTTGAGGAAGTGTCTTGCCTAACTTTGTGTGGGGGAATTACTCCTTTGGATTTATATTATTTTGTGATAATTGTGATGTGTGAAAGCCATGTACGCAAGGTGACGAGTATCTACACTGGCTAAATATGGAAATTTACCGGTTTTAGCTATGTAGATTCCTCTCATGACTTAATTGAATTATCTTAACATGTTATATCCATCATCATTTGTCTATTTTCACCTGTTCTACTTGTCTTATCTCTTACTTGCTAATTGCTTTACATGTTTAGTGGAAGTTCTTATTTCCTTTAATCCATATTTATTATTTAACCGTTGAACTCTTTACTTGAAGTTGTTATTATTGGAATATCTTGTTGTTGAAAGTGGTATTGCGTTATAAAAGACGTGATTCACGTTGAGGCAAAGTGTTAAGTTGTGAAATACTATTCTTGTTGAGTTATTCGCTACCGGTTATTATTGTTGAGACTCTTATGTACATTGTGGTTGAGCCATGGGCTATTTATTGTGAAAACACCATTGTTGTTGTTTTCTTTGGCAAGTTGTGATATTGGGCACTTGAGGTGCGATTTGTGATACGTTATGATATTGATACGCATACGGTGGTATAAAATTTTGGGGTTGAAACGCATGCGGTGAGATAAGGTGGGCTTAATACGTGTGGCTAGTAGAGGAACTACTAGAAGCCACGCGGTATGATAAGGTTGGCTAAAACGCGGGATGCTATTTCGGGGAAAATGATTTTCAAAACTAAATGCATGCTCCCACGGTGATATAAGGGAAGATTGTGAATTATTCTTGTGGTTTGAGACTACAAGGCAATACCTCGGTAGTGACTCTTGTTGGTATTTTTCTATTACTTCACTTGTGTTGGGTTGCTTTGTTTCCTTGGCATAGCATTTTTTGTTTTCTTTCGTGATGCATTATTTCCCTTAGTTCTATGTAGTCAAATTTTGGTATATTCCTTGTTCCATTATTACTATTATTGTACTATTAAATTACTCGTTCTGACTCTTATTTATTCTAGTAGGGCCTTGACCTGACCTTGTCACTACTCTACCGATGTTAGGCTTGGCACTTACTGAGTACTATTTTGGTGTACTCATGCTACGCTTTTGCACATCTTTTGTGCAGACCCAGGTACCTCCTACCAGCTAAGCCACCAGTGAGTTGAGTTCGTACTTGGAGACTTCAAGGTACACCTACGCGTCCGCAAGCCTCGGAGTCACCCTCTATCTACTTCTATATTTTCCTTCCTTTATTAGATACAGTTTTATAGGGATGACTATGATACCGTTGTAGAGCTTGTGACTCGATATCACCAGGTTTTAGGGAAATTGTATATGTTGAGTCGTGGAGTTTTCTTTATTAAAATCGTTGAGTATTTGAGACTTATTTGTCTTTTCAGTTATATTCCGCATGTTGTTAGGCTTACCTAGTCTTAGAGACTAAGTGCCATCACGACATCCTACGGAGGAAAATTGGGGCCGTTACATATATTTTATAGCAAAATAAGTATTTATTGTATACACTACCATATAGGAGTGAAATACGTTATTAATATATTTTCTCTCTTTCTTTCAGTTAACACACGTTTTCTCTCAAATCATAGCAAGATTTTTGTTCTTTCTCTCTCACACAACAAGATTGTAGAAAAAGATTTCTCAAAATTGATCCTCAACGTTTTTGCTCCAAAAGTTCGTGGTAATTGGTAAAGCTTTTGGCTGGTCCATGCCAAATTAGTCTATCATTCTTCTTTTTCTCTTCACTCTTTTTTTTAAAAAAAAATCCATTTTAAAATTTGACGAAGAAACTTCAAATTTCGTCTTCAATGGATGATTCAACAACTACGAAGAGGGATACACAAGGTATACCCACTAAATCACTCAATTTTGATCGTTGGCGTTAGAATCCACTATTGGCTCATCCTCTTGACAAGCACAAAACACATACTTAAATTCTGCTCGTTAATCAAATATAATATCGTATCCATATGGATTGGATTTAAGCAGTTTTCTCATAGTTTCTAGCTTGGTTGCTATCCAAGATGATCAACGGTTGAGATTTATAAGACGACTAACTAAAATTAACTAAGAATCTAAAGCTATCAACTAATGACAATCGAAACAAGGAATAAGCAAAGAAGGTTATCAATGGGAGAAGATAGGGTTTTGATAGGATAGGTACAAGATAATTGTTCGGGATCTAACTCAAGATAATTCACTTCTAATGTTAAGTGAGTCTCTCGAATTCACTCAATTATTAGTTCAAATGTTGAGCAAAAACTCCTCTCTCGATTAAGTCTTAACCTAACAAGATGAACCAATTTAAGCACGTGAAGATATGCAAGAATGCGCAATGGATTGGTGTTTAGGAAAATCTCTTTCGATTATTCTCCTAACTAGGTTTAATCGATGATTCAACTAGCCTCATTCGATTACTTAGAAAATCTACGAACTCAACCAGCAATATAATGCAAAGATATCACAAGTTATGCATCACTCGATTACATGAACTAGGAATAAAGATGCAACAATTAAATCATCCAAAAATGCTTCAATACATAAAACTAGAGTTATAATCCATAAAGAATCATCAATACACAAAATCCATCAAACCCTAAATGGAACTACTCCATAGATATGGAGGAATTCATCACAAATAAGATTAAAGTATAGGAAAACATAAATTCAATCCAAACTCGGGTCTTGAGTGAGAAAGGAATGATGAAATCCTTGTGCTTCTATTTTTCCAACTCCTCCTTATCCTCCTTAGGTCCCAGGTATGTCAAAAGTACATAAAATAACATTTTTTCCATGTACTTATACCAAGTAGGGTCTGGCCCAGACGAAACCACCCTTTCCTGGCTGAAATAGGATTTTCACTCGGCAAACATTGCACAGGCGCGCTGCATGGGGCAACGCAGCATGCGGGGCATTAGTGGAGAAATCCAGAGAGCTCAACTTCTGTCAGGCAACCAAAAATACACTGTTGATCCACCCCACGGGCCGCAGTAGTGCAAAATTCTCAGATGTGTTGCTTTTTGCTTGCATTTTGACGTCCAGACTTGGTCCTCGACCCCCGAACACGATCCCAGCTTAATCTTTTGGGCTTTTACTCAGACTTTAAAGCTCCAAACAACTAGAATTAGCTCAACAACATCTATATACCTCGGAATCACTCTTACAAGGCATAAAACATACAATAAGTGCAAAACACTACCAATTAAAGCTCAACACAAGTAAAGTGCAGAGATTTAGGGTGCAATAAGCGACTAAAACATGTAATTATAGCCACTTAAACCATTGCTCGTCTTCGAACAATCAAACTACACTTTTATATAGACACAACCTTTTTCAACAACTCTCATAACGCATCACACCAAGACTATTTAAAATAGACTAAGCACAATACCGTAACATCCTCGCCTCAAGATTTGACTCCAAAGCACCACACATTTTTCACAACCCGCTCACTTAGTCTAACACAGAGTTTAATGACATTACCTTCCTTCATGAATCAAGTGCCCTTACACAACAATAGAGAGTAGTTTCACACAATAAAAATTAATAACAATCTGGAACTCAAGATAGAAAGAATTCACTCACTCTCCAAAGTAACATTCATGTGCCACAAAAGACGTATCATAGGCTTGCCCGTAGTATACTACTCTACTAATTGAGCTCATTCAGTCAAGGATAAAGTAGGACTTTAATTAGTTGTAATGTAGGCTATGGGATAGGTAGGATACGTGACTACACCTCCCTAAGTAGTTTAATAAATACACTTAACAGTTCAATACCCCACACTTATGCCAAACCATAACTCCACCTTCACATCAATAAAGATTAACTCCCTACTTCTTTAAGCACAATCACATCAAGAGTCACCACTATCAAGGAATATTTTTCACAATCATACACTTATTTTTTCCTTTCTTTATCAATTCAAGTGCCTCTTACTTTTTCAAAATAGTGCACCTTTCTCCTTAGTTCAATAGTTCCACTCAAATGCCAAACCAACCACCCCACACTTTAACTTTTACAAAGTACATAACAAATTCAAGTGCTCACGAGAGGTAAAATAATAGATGGTCAATTCAAACAAATGGGTAAGGCTTGTAATGTGGTTGCCAAAGAAACAGGATTACAGGCCCAAAGGGTTAACTATGATACATAACAATTAGGTGGGTAATAGCATATATCTGGCTCAACAAAGAAATGCCTATATCACTTCCAAGACTGAATAAAACTTCTATTTTGCTTTGCAAACACACGGGTCAAGTTCTAGACATCAAATGCAATGCACAGAATACACAAAATCTAACACACATGGCACATAACTCACTCAGGATTCGATTATCATTATACTCTAGTCAAAGCACATAAGCAAAGTCAAGATCATACAATTTAAGGTACTTATACCAGAGTCAAAAACTGAGCCCTAAGCGTCACAACTAAAGTACTTACTATTCTCAAGGAATAATAAAGTTAAGATATATTGCCTTCAATTCAAAACACATCACAAGGTTTCCTAATCCTAAAAATAATAAAAACTACTACTTTTATACCCGGTTCAAACAAAATCATTGGAAAAGAATCGCGACACAAAGAAAAACCAAGGGGGACTTGTTACCCTACCTAACAAAAGAAAATCTTTTTTTCTTTTGCTTCGACTTTGATCCCTAAAGAAACCTGTCGATGATATCCATCGTCGAGGAAAATCAAAAATTTTAAAATTTTAATGATTTTTTAAAATTTTTCTATCTCCAACTGCTAAAACTAGCAAAAAGAAAACTAATATACATATATACATACATACAAATATCCCCCACCCCACACTTTAAGTTGTGGCATTTTCCCATGGCACACAATTAAAAGCATAAAGTAAAGGAAACTTTCCTGAACATCTAGTCGGGGTCTGAGTCGTAGTCGGGCTCCTTTCCTTGCGCCCGAACTAATGCACACATCCATGCAGATAGCTTCTTCTCAGCCTTCTTTGGGTACACCCACACTTATCTTTCTCGCTCACTGCATCCTTATCTTTTGAGCCCTTCAGTCTCCACTCAACACTTGCAGTTGGTTTTTCTTTCTGTGCCCCCTTTTCTATATCCATCTTAAATGTCACAGTCTCCTCACCCACTCTAAGCATGAGTTTTCTCTCATTAATATCTAATATAGCTCTTCCCGTCGCTAAGAATGTTCTTCTTAGGATGAGGGGCACCGCCTTGTTTTCCTTCATATTTACTACTATAAAATCCATAGGAAATATGAACTTCTTCGTATGAAATAACGCATCTTCCAATATCCCTTTGGGTATCAAAGTCGTTTGGTCTGCCAGCTGCAATAACATTGGTGCAGACCTTATCTCTCAAATCTCTTTCTCTAGTTTTCTGTAAATAGATAGAGGTATTAAATTAATTGAGGCACCAGAATCACATAAAGACTTATCAAAATTAATTGTTCCTAAAGAGCAAGGTGTAGTAAAACTCCCTGGATCTCCACACTATTGTGGGAGTCTATTTTGTAATATTGCACTGCAATGCTCTGTAAGTTTGACCACTGAGGTCTCCTCTACTTTCCTCTTCTTTGTAAGAATCTCCTTCAAGAAATTGGGATAAGAAGGCATTTGTGAGAGCACTTCTGTGAATGGTAAGTTCACATGAACCAGTTTCAGCATATCCAGAAATCTCTCAAGGTGCTTGTCCAGCTTTTCTCTATATAGCTTTTGGGGGAAAGGTAAAGCATGCATATGCTTGCTCTCTTCAGGTTCCTCCTTTCTAGAATTCTCTTTCTTCATTTTCTATGCTTTCATCTGGCCTTTCTTCTTTTTATCAACATCACCCTTCAGCTTCTCCCCACTTTCTTTTTCAAGTATCACATCTTCTTGGATCGGGGTGGGATCTTTCAACACTTTCCCACTCTTCAAGGTTACAACATTCACTATTTCTTTGGGATTTCTTTTAGTATCAGCAGGGAGAGTGTCCGGAACCCTCTCAGATAATATTGTTGCAATTAGTCCCACTTGCTTCTCTAAATTTTGAATTGATGCTCCTTGTACTTCAAATCTTTCATTAGTTTTCACAATGAATGCCTTCATGAGATCTTCGAGACCAACCTGATTGGGCGGTTGAGGCTGAAACTGCTGCCTCGGCTGATTCATAAAACCATGAGCTCCTTGTCCTTAAAATTTGGGGTTGTTTTGTTGCCATACATTAGCGGTACCCCCAGGTGAACTCCATGAAAAACTTGGGTGCTTCTGACCCATTGCATTAAAATTATAATTTCCCACAGCATTCACTTCCTCGGTTGAGGCTTGACACTCATAAGTAGGGTGTCCTCTTCCACATATATCACAGGCTGCATGAGGCTCATTTTGTATCGAGGCTAAGGTCAGCTTTCGTATTTCTTTAGCCATAGCATCAAGTTGTGCATGCACATATGTATTAGTATCAACTTGGTGAACACTAGTAGGTCTTCTTCTTTCAGCACTCTTAGAGGACCAATGTTTGGCATCTTCAGATAACTCATCAACAATTGTAACAATCTCCTCCGGAGTCTTCTTCGTCAAAGGGCCTCCAACTACATTGATCAATATTCTATGCGAGGTCTGTGTCAATCTGTCACGACCCAAAATCCACTATAGGTCATGATGTCGCCTAACACTACCGTCAGGCAAGCCAACAATGATTTACAAACTTAATTACTCATTTTAGTATTTTTGAAGTCAAATTTTTTCCTTAATTGAACAGTATAAAATAGAATTTAAAGAGTGAATAAAAATAATTACATGAACCATAACAATGGATGACCTGAAGGAACCTCCAAAACCCGGTGTCACAAGTGCATGAGCATGTTCTAAGAAGTACAATAATAATACAACATTCGTCCCGAATGTAATAAGATAGAATAAAATAAATGGTACAATGGAGACTCGGTGGATTGCAATGCGTAGCCTGGAATGCAGCTCACCTGAAGTCTTCCTAACAGGTGCGCCTACGCACCAAGGTGGTCATCAATGAACCTGTCAGATCCTGCACATTTAGTGCAGAAGTGCAGCATGAGTACGTAAATCAACGCGTATACAGTAAGTATCTAGCCTAACCCCGGAGAAGAGTGACAAGGGTTCGACATCGACAGTTACTAGAGGTCCAAGAAAATAATATAATAATCCATAACAGATATGAAGTACACAGCAATAGTGGAGTAAACCTATAATCTCATAATATTTTCAATTATTTCCTTTAAAGCATGAATTTCTCAAATCTTGTATTCTACCTTAATATCCCCGAAAATGTCCAGCGTCAATATCAAATAAATGAGTAATACCATAAAATGTCAGGCATCAATTGGGAGGTTTATCTCGTGATCACTCAGACTACTAGCGATATAACGCACGATTTCCGCCGAGGTCGTTCGACCCGATCTAAAAATAATGCGTACACTGCCGAGGGACGTGCGGCACGATCCATAGATGCGTCTATATACTACCGATGCATTTGGCCCGCTCCACAAGAAAAGGAAGAAAGTTTCCAAATTACAAGACACATATTTACAATACCGTACATGGGTACAAAAATGAATTTGATCTTTATCGTTTCTCAAATAACTCTCCCAAAACTCAAAGAGTTAAGGCTTGGCCAAGTATACATATATTTATTTCTAAATAAATTTCATTTATAACTTGAATAATTAAGCGAGCAACATGAGTTCAAATAATCCACATAATACAAAATAAGATGCTAAGTCTACCCGAACATAAACATGCTTTAGCTACGTACGGACTCTCATCATCTTGTGCATACGTAGCACCACGACTAGTTGCACATAACAATAAATATCACCTAGGAGGTAGTTTACTTCTCACAAGGTTAGACAAGAGACTTACCTCGATCCGACGTGCCATAAACGGCTCCAAAGCCTCTCTAACACCTCAAGACAAAGCTCGTCGCTCCAAAACTATTCAAACCATGTGAAAACTGACCAAAATATACTCTTATACCCATAATTAATCAATTTAAATGATCCCCAACTCTGCTCGAAAAGTTAACAAATTCTGCCCTCGGGGCCACGGGCCCGGATTCTGAAATATTTCAAAGATAATCGTTACCCATAACAATACGAACTTAAATATATGATTTATTCCCAATTTCATGTCCAATTTTGTGGTCAAAATCCAAAAATATCAATTTCTAGGTTTTTCTTCAAAATTCAAATTTTCTACTAATTTCCATGTTAAATCAAAATATGAATTTAACTCAAAATATGAAGGAATCACTTACCTAGTGATGGGTGACGAAGAAGCTCCTCCAAAATCGCCCCGAGCTCAGCTCCCATGGAAGATTTGAGATAAAATGAGCAAAAACCCGTTTTGCAAACTTATACACTGCCCAGGCGATCCTTCTTCGCAAACACGGCAAGTCCCTCTCGTTCGTGAAGGCTAAAACAAACAGCCCCAAATTGTTCTCTACACATTCGCAAAGCCTTCCAACCTCTGCCCTGCACGTTCGTGAGCCACGAGCCACATTCGCGAGCCATGAGCCGCGTTTGAGAAGTCTTAACGCCAGATAGCCACCAGCTCCCATTCCTCTTCGTGTTCGTGTTTGCCCACTCGTGTTGGCCTAGGCTTCCCCGGCCTCTGCCCCGCGTTCGCGTCTCCTGCATCACGTTTACGTCTCCTACATCGCGTTCGTGTCTCCTGC
The DNA here is from genome assembly GCF_000390325.3 of Nicotiana tomentosiformis. Classification (NCBI taxonomy): domain Eukaryota; kingdom Viridiplantae; phylum Streptophyta; class Magnoliopsida; order Solanales; family Solanaceae; genus Nicotiana; species Nicotiana tomentosiformis. The sequence continues at coordinate 39,057 of NW_027174672.1, forward strand.
ATCGCATTCGCAATGGGAAAATCCCAACAGCCTAAAAATTCTTCTTCGTGAACGTGTGAATCCCTTCGCATTGGCAAAGAAGAAAACAAGATACGAGCACCAGCAAATGCAAATCAGCCAAACTTGGTCCGAAACCGCCCCGGAACACACCCGAGGCCTCCGGGGGCCCGTCCAATCATACCGACCAGTCCCAATACATGACACGAACCTGCTCGAGGCCTCAAATCACATCAAACAATATCAAAACTATGAATCGCACCCCAATTCAAGCTTAGCGAACTTTAGAACTTCAAAACTTCTACATTTGACACAAAAACCTATCAAATCAAGTCTGATTGACCTCAAATTTTGCACACAAGTCATAATTGACATAACAGACATATTCCCACTTCGAGAATCAAGATCCGACCCCAATATCAAAAAGTCCACTCCCGGTCAAACATCCCAAGAATCATCCAACTTTGGCCAATTGACGCCGAAATAACCTGCAGACTTCCAAATCAACATCCAGACATGCTCCTTAGACCAAAATCACTATACGGAGCTACTCCCGGGCTCAGAATCCCCAACGGATATCGATAACGTCAAAATCCAATTCAATTCAAACTTAGGAAATTCTTAAACCTTCAAAATGCTAACCTCCCGAAATAAACGTCGAAATGTTCCCAGGCCACCCGATACTCGACCCGAACATACGCACAAGTCTGAATTCATCATACAAACCTATTGGAACCTTTAAATCCAAATTCTGAGGTCGTTTACTCAAAAGTCAAACCTTAGTCGATTCTTCAAACTTAAAGCTTCTGAAATTAGAATTTCCTTTACAATGCAACTCCGAACTTCCTGAAACTCGATTCTGACCACACATACAAGTCAAGATACATGAAGTAAAGCTACTCAATGCCTCAAACCGTCGAACGACACGCTACAACTCAAAATGACCGGTCGGGTCGTTACATTCTCCTCCACTTAAACCTACGTCCGTCCTCGAACGTGCTAAGGACTGCTCCGGAGTTGCCCAAAATCGTTGTACAAAACCTTTTGCACCTACCTATGCCACCACATTCTAGTTGAACACATTAGCTTGAGCTAGATTGAAAATCCACCCTATAACCTTAGCTAACAAACTTGAAAACCAAGTTCCAACTACCGAATTTCTTTACAAGGCCCGATTCTAACACACGAACATCGTACCAATCACCACGCACTGTACCAAAACATGGCCATGCATCTATGTTGAAATCACACCATGCACCACATAAGTCGGTTGCCCATAATAATATCCTCTGACCACAATAGTTGAAATTTCACAAATCTGGTGCCAATAATACACCTCATGACACATGTAAGTCCTGTTCCAACTCTCGCAATGCTGCCACGATGAAAGAGACGTGTAAAAACTCATAACCACCTGCCGAATCAATAATCCAAGGAGTCTCTCCTCCTGACCAGAACCATTACCTCATTTTGAACTAAATAATGATATTTTGCCTTTTAATGTACCTTATATAAATCTGATTGCACTAATTTCAGGACCAATAATCTCGTCTCACCCAGTACAAACCGCTCAGGCAATAAACCGTCTCAGACACTACCAAAAACCTTATATGACGCCCACAATGTGCCAACAAGCTACAACTCGAATGTGATACACAAGGAACGAACTTTGAAGAAGGACTACTCAGCCCGTGTAATGAATAAAATGGCTGAACAGATGTTGTGACCCACCTCAGGGATGAAAAACAAGACACACAAAATAAGTGTAAGAAACTATGCTCAACATATCGTTGTTGGGGCGTGCAACCCGATCCACATAGCATGCCTTTGGTGGTGTGCCACCCGATCCGCACATAACAATTATGAAGAAAACACACATACTAAGCCATAGTGCTCATACTTATAAAATGCCCGAATATCGACCACAAGCACGCCAAGTGCATAATACAAATCCTAGGGAGACGGATAGCGCTGTAAACTACGAAATACAAGCACAACTAAGGTGCAATAAATGACCTGCATCTCGAGAGCCATCCTTCTCACATAACACCACAAGATACACGGGACCTCAACATATGTGCGAATAATCAAGCCATATCGCAACCCACATTGTACAATAGATATTTATATAGAATAGATGACGACGGGAATAACATCCCATGCCCGACGAATCCTACGTAAGCAATGCTATGACGAACGAACACATCCGATCTGATGTAGATCACTCATTCACATTAGCCCCACCAACGGACCTCATACTAATTCTGATCATACCCTACTGGGCCAATAGCCCTCCAAATATCCACAATGGCCCTATTCATGACATATAAGAACTGCCGTTAAATCTGAAACAAACTCACACGGTCCACATCCCAAGGAATAGGATGCCTCTCAGGCATAAAATCTCGCATTTGCGATATTACCATAACCTAGATACTTGGTTTTAATCTTCTCAATCAAATGACTAACATGCCATGCTTATACAAATCTCCCTATGGGGTACGCTCCCACGACCTTTCGCTCCGGTAGCAAACCCTGCACCTCCATACCACCAACTGTACTAATTTTGTAAGGCAAATCACAATCCGCAAATCAATACACAATGCCTCTTCCACAGAACACCATTCTCAGGTGACATTAAGATAATGCTAGCTTACTCAAAGCATCTGGATTCTTTCCTGCTCATCTGAGCTCGTGACATTCTTATCAACACCGAACATCAACCTTGATCCTCAATTTCCAATTCCCCTGCCGCTCAATGCACCTATCATGCCGCTATACGGGAGTACAAGAATTCATCATAACTCCTAAACTACCAATAGAATAACACTTCATTGTCTAGACCTTTCAGTTAGCTCATTTTCGAAGAGCCCGTGCAACACGCAACTGATTTCACAAACCGCAGAAATTACAACCTCAAACCGTGATCTAAACCATCATAACTCTTCCGGAATCCATTTACACAACCAAGCCATTTGAATCACGTACCTCCCAAATCAATAAAGTTGGGGTGGTTGTCAAGCCCGCAGTTACAACCATAAACCACATTTATACTTTATACAACGAAGGAACTGATCATTGCCACAACCATGCCAATTCAACCATTACTAACCGACCCAACGTCTTTCAATTTACTCATTGACCTGCCTAGGAAATAATAATAGCTCCATTCACAACATAACGAACTCAATTCGCGCTTATCGCGAGTGACCCGAATCGAGATACCATATCGTCTCAATACCCATGAATCATCTCATACCCTTCTCAAGCGCACAATAACATCTCCAACTGGTAACCCCTAGTTTGTAAGGCCCTTCGCGAATCCGAAGCTATTTCTTCCTTTACTCCAATACTGCACCATATACCAGATGATAACATAGAAAATTCCAAGTCACGTTCGTAATCCACTGCAAAAACTTGATCATTAACCACACAATGGACCCGAAACCCTTAGGCACTGCACCTTAATTCTCGAACCCACTAGGAACGTTGTTGAGAGTCACCCACTCTGACCTGATCCCGAATATAACCAACTTCAATGCTCTGCGAGCACCTGAACACCCTCTCAAAGGAGCATCCGGCTAAATTCCTTTCCTTGTACATCACATCCACAAAGCATACACTTTGAGTCTTCCCAAAACCTACACATGAATCGATAGGGTTAGCACAGATTTATCAATTCCGGCTCGAATTACCCTTGATTTTTTCCCTTTCTTAGTCACAAATAATCCACCAATACGCCGATAACCAGAAGATGCACAAGCCGACAACCACGCGATCCAATCGTAGACGGTGGGGCTCCCCTACTTAGCTTTAAGCTATAATTGTATAAACCTAGAACCTTGCAAGGATTCTTCCTTCTCAATTTCCATGATCTCGCATCATTAACCCGCCAAACTTATCGAAATCTTTTGTTAAGATTTTCATGAACATTCTGAATCACTAGTCACAATAACATTTTCGCCCTCTCACTGGGTAGCAAGTAGTATTCTTCGTAGAAGCTTCATCAACATCACGCAACCGCTAACCTGCTCATCTGAGATAACCCACCTATGGAATTCCTTACCGACATCTTCCAACGACACTGCACTGGTTACAGCCACTACATAATCAGTAAATTCTCCTGATCCCATGCTCGCCCACTAGCTATATAAGTTTTATCCTTCCCTATTGACATCAACTGAATGTTCAACAATACCTTCCGAACTCAAGTCATATTGCATCTGAAACGATAATAAAATCTTCACATCCCTCTTCATTTTAAGCAAACCCCATTCTGCCATATTCAATCTTTCCTCCTACAGTACCCATCATTCCAAATAATATCTGTAGACCAAATAACCCTACATCAGGATTTTCAAACCATCCTACACTTTCTCAAGGCACGCGACTATCCTACCACAAAATTCATATGCTAATCTACCACTCTTACTTCGGTTAAACCACCTCCTTTAAACAACTTCTCAACCTATGCTTCTCATACTTGACCTACTAGTACTTAACCACTACGAAATACTTCCTACCATGTCTTTCCTTATACTTCGCTGCTCAAATGTTGCATCAAATCAAATTGCATCTCTGTAGCACATGAACCAATAAATTGTTACCGACTCTAAGCCTCTTCGAAGATCATCTTTCTCGAGCCATCAACGTTAGAAATACCAATTCAATTCTGAACTGCAACACATAGCTATCTCTGGCAACTACCCCTCAAGCACCATTTCACAGCACCCTGCCCCGAAGGAAAAAATCCAAGAAGACTTTAACACTAACGAACCGTAATGCGTTCAAGCAAGGACGGCGACACCGCATCACAATGAAAATTCCACCACGCTTGAAAATATCAAGATTTTTTACTTCATCAATCCAAGCCTGGACACCTAGAGTCTGATTGCCTTTCCTTTGCTGGAATCAAATGCTGAACATCTAAATTATGCACTGGAAAATCCTCCTTTCAAGTCATTCTCTACCTCAACACATAAACGAGCACCTTACCATTACACCAACATGGTGTGATAACAATGCGTAGACATTGTAGCAATCTATGCACAGTCTCGAAACCATAGAAAATATAGATACTGAGCGGGAATAAAAGAACATCCTTTTGCAAGGCAAAGATAATAGCCTGCCCGAACACGCAAGGAGAAACATCCTGCACCACAACTGGAAGACCACTATAACTCCTCGACGCCCAATTGATAACAATCGCTTCGCATCGCATAAGATTGAGTATGAAGGAAATAAAGGCACAAGCCTCAATGGAATCAAATCGCACGATGAGGAAATCAAGAAGGGAAATGCTCCTAACAGCCATGTAGCCTCTCGAAGTTAAGTACAGACGTCTCTGTATTGATCCGTAAGAATCTACTAGACTTGCTCATGACTCGTGAGACATAAGTGAACCTAATGCTCTAATACCAAGCTATCACGACCCAAAATCTACTATAGGTTGTGATAGCTCCTAACACCACCGTCAGGCAAGCCAATGGTGATTTACTAACTTAATTACTCATTTTAGTATTTTCGAAGTCAAAATATTTCCTTAATTAAACAGAATAAAATAGAATTTACAGAGTTAATAAAAATATTTACACGAACCACAATAATGAATGACCTTAAGGAACCCCTAAAATCCGGTGTCACAAGTGGATGAGCATTTTCTAAGGAGTACAATAGTAATACAACATCCGTCCCGAATGTAATAAGACAGAATAAAATAAATAGTTCAATGGAGACTCGGTGGACTGCGATGCGTAGCCTGGAATGCAGCTCACCTGAAGTCTCCCCAACAGGTGCGCCTACACGCCAAGGTGGTCATCAATGAACCTGTCAGATCCTGTACATTTAGTAAAGAAGTGCAATATGAGTACGTAAATCAAGGCGTACCCAATATGTATCTAGCCTAACCACAGAGAAGTAGCAACGAAGGGTCGACATCGGCACTTACTAGAGGTCCAAGCAAACAATATAATAATCCATAACAAGTATAAAGTACATAGAAATAGTGGAGTAAATCTGTAATCTCATAATTTTTCCAATTATTTACTTTAAAGCATGAATTTCTCAAATCTTGTATTCTACCTTAATATCCCCGAAAATGTCAAGCGTCAATATCAAATAAATGAGTAATACCATAAAATATCGGGCATCAATTGGGAGGTTTATCTCGTGATCACTCGGACTACTAGCGATATAACGCACGATTTCCGCCGAGGTCGTTCGACCCGATCTAGAATAACGTGTACACTGCCGAGGGACGTGTGGTACGATCCATAGATGCATCTATATACTGCCGAGGCGTTCAGCCTGCTCCCTAAGAAAAGATAGAAAGTTTCCAAATTACGAGACATGTATTTACAATAGCGTACATGGGTATAAAAATAAATATGATCTTTATCGTTTCTCAAATAATTCGCCCAAAAATCAAAGTGTTTAGTCTTGGCCTAGTATACATATATTTATTTCTAAATCAATGTCATTTATAACTTGGACTAATTAAGGCAACAACATGAGTCCAAATAATCCACATAATAAGAAAGAAGATCCTAAGTCTACCCGGACATAAACATGATTTTAGTACGTACGGACTCTCGTCACCTCGTGCGTACGTAGAACCCACAACTAGTTGCACATAACAATAAACAACACCTAGGGGTAGTTTCCTTCGTAAGGTTTGACAGGAGACTTAACTGGAACCGACGTGCTATAACCGGCTCCAAAGCCTCTCTAACACCTCAGCCAAATCCTGTCGCTTGAAAACTATTCAAACCATGTGCAAACCAATCAAAATATACTCCAATGCCCATAATTAATCAATTTAAAAGATCCCCAACTCCGCTCGAAAAGTTAACAAAATCAGTGTTGCGACCAAACACACTCACGCAAGTATACGCGGTCGTCAAGTAATAAAGTGACTAAAAGTCGGATGTCGAACCCACGAGGACTTATGATTAGCTATTAACTAAATTAGACTATCCTAATTATCTAAACAAGAATTAAATCTAAAAATATTTTATTCCAACTAATTAAATAAGAAAAATATAAATAATAAACTTTGAACAGAGAAAGAGCAGATTTTAATGATATCAATGTAATGAAAACGATCTAGGGTTATGGTCTATCTAACAATCCTATTGTATTCTTCAATTGAATTGACCGACTAATTTATCTAGCTTATTGGTTGACAGGGTTAATATTGCTCATAAGAATCTGTCGAGTTCTTACTCGCCTATTCCAGCTAACTTAACGCCTATATGTCTATGGAGTGAGAATCAACAAGAACGCATTTATAATTCCTGTAAATCAACCAAGCAAGGCAATTAGGTATATGTCTATCCTAACCACGAATCCGTTCCCCGATGCCCGAGTTCAAGAACTTGCCCTACTCAATCCTATATGCAATATAGAATTCCCACTTTCGAGTTCAATTCTAGATTCGTAGATAATATTCAATTGGTGATCAAGCAATTAAATAATTAAGTGCAAGATTGAATAAATAAACTAATATGATAAATCAAGAAGTCAAAATCAATATCCGAATAACAATAGTCATGAAAGAACCACAACCCTAGAACGTGAAGTTTAGCTCCACATAGACATGGTAGCCAAACAACAAATCATATAAAGAAACATAAAAATTACTAAGTTTGGTGGGAGAAAGATGAAACTTGATGAATTCCGGCCTCCACAGCTTTTTCGTGGCTTTTTCCCCCTTCCCAATATGTTAGATAACCTAAAAGAGGCGTTTTTGGCTTATATATTGCGTACAAAAGTCGTGGGCCAAAGCTCTCCTATTCCTAGTCCAAATCGGCTTCAGGGATTGATGCTAAGGTGGATGCGACGCATCCACCTCGTCCTCCATTTCAATTTTGCCTGCGAAGGTGGATGCGACGCATCCACCTTGTCCTCTATTTCTCAGCTTTGCATGCGAGGGTGGACGCGACGCATCCAGCCTTCTCTTCTACTTCCCAGTTTCGCACGCGATGGCGAACGCTATGGCCCAACTTCACTGCTAAGGTTGCATGCAGGATGATGTTTTCCTAGGTTGGATGCGACGCATCCAACCCTTCTTCCTCTGGCTAAACCACCTTTTCTTCATATTTTGCACTCCGAACACCTTAAATCGTCACACATAACTTAATTAGTCATCAAACCAATAATTACACCATGTTGGGCGTTTTAAAGATTAAATAACATCAAGAAGTGGTTAAAACATGGGCAAAGTAACATCAACACATATCGAAATATGCCAAACATCAATCAGCCCTCAGGGCCCACGTGCCCGAATTTCGAAACTTTTCGAAGATAATCGTTACCCATAACATTACGAACTTAAATATATGATTTATTCCCAATTTCATGTCCAATTTCGTGGTCAAAATCCAAAAATACCAATTTCTAGGTTTTTCTTCAAAATCCTAAATTTCTACTAATTTTCATATTCAAATACATGTGTATTCATGTATTTAACTCAAAATGTGAAGGAATCACTTACCTAGTGATGGGTGACGAAGAAGCTCCTCCCAAATTGCCCCAAGCTCGTCTCCCATGGAAGATTTGAGATAAAATGAGCAAAACTCCCGTTTTGCAAACTTATACACTGCCCAGGCGACCCTTCTTCGCGAACGCGGCAAGTCCCTCGCGTTCGCGAAGGTTAAAACAAATAGCCCTAAAATTTCCTCTATGCGTTCGCGACCTCCTCGTCGCATTCGCGAAGCCGACCTCTGCCCTCTATGTTCGCGAAGGCTTAATGCCAGGCAGGACCCATCTTCCCTTCCTCTTCGCGTTCGCGTAGGCTTTCCCAGCCTTTGCTCCGCGTTCACATCTCGTGCATCGCGTTCACGATGGGAAAATCCCAGCAGCCCAAAATCCTTCTTTGCGAACGCGTGAATCCCTTTGTATTGGCAAAGAAGAAAACCAAACACCAGTACGAGCAGTTATAAATCAGCCAAATTTGGGCTGAAACCACTACGGAGCACACCCGAGGCCCCCAGACCCCGTCCAATCGTACCGACTAGTCCCAATATATGACATGAACCTGATAGCGGCCTCAAATCATATTCAACAACATCAAAACTACGAATCGCACCCCAATTCAAGTGTGGCGAACTTTAGTACTTCGAACTTCTACATTCGACGCCGAAACCTATCAAATCAAGTCCGATTGACCTCAAAATTTGCACTCAAGTTATAATTGACATATCGGACCTATTCCAACTTGCAGAATTGGGATCCGATCCCGATATAAAAAAGCCCACTCCCTTTCAAACTTCCCAAGTATTATCCAACATCCAAAATTTCGCCAATTGAAGCTGAAATGACCTACGGACTTCCAAATCAATATCCGGACACGCTCCTAAGACCAAAATTACCATACAGAGCGATTCACAGGACCGAAATCCCAAACAAATATCGATAACATCAAAATCCACTTTAATTCAAACCTAGAAAATTCTTAAACCTTCAAAATGCCAACTTCCCGAAATAAGCACCGAAATATTCCCGGGTCACCCGATACTCGACCCGAACATACGCCCAAGTCCGAATTTATTATACGAACCTATTGGAACCTTTAAATCCCGATTTCGAGGTCGTTTACTCATAATTCAAACCTTAGTCAATTCTTCCAACTTAAAGCTTGCAAAATTAGAATTTTATTTCCAATTCAACTCTGAGCTTCCCGAAATTCGATTCTGACCACACGTACAAGTCAAGATACCTGAAATGAAGCTACTCAAGGCCTCAAACCATTGTACGATGCATTAGAGCTCAAAACGACCAATCGGGTCGTTACACAATCCATCCCAAAAGTCTTGGAGTTGCATCCAGAGTTAAGTTCCACTATGTTGACACTTTCTAACAATCTCCTTAAACCTCTCACATGCTTTAAAAACAGTTTTAGTCTCTTACTGGAAAGAGTTATGAATTTCTCTTCTAAACATGCCCGTTTTAGCTGAGGAAAAATATTTATCAAGGAATTGTGTGGTCATCGCCTCCCATCTTTTAATCGATCTCGTGGGCAAGCTTCAAAGAAACTGCTTTGCATCATCTTTAAGTGAAAATGGGAATTCCCTTAAGTACATTGCATCTTGTGACACCCCATTGTATTGAAAAGTATTCATAATCTCCTCGAAGTCCATTAGATGTGTGTTTGGAACTCCGTTCATCTTTCCGCTGAAGACACAACAGTTCTGAATGGTTTGAAGCAACCCTTGCTCCAACTCGTAATTGGTAGCTGCAATTGGAGGTGGTCTAACACTTGATAAGCCTTGATTGTAGACCAGTCTAGCATAATCGCCCAGTGATATCCCAGGCATGGGAGCTATATTTACGAATTGGTCTTTAGCCAAGGGTTAATTTTGAGCAATTCTCCGACCCCTCTCATCTTCATATATAATATGTGCATCTCTAATAGCTACTTGCTCAGCATCCCGTGCAACATTTTCTCATTGTTGGGTTGCCTCCCTTGCAGCCAAATATACATTATCATCACTATTTCCAGCCATAAGTTCTTTGGTTGAGGATTGCCCAACCTTTTCTGATGTCGCAGTGAGATCTCTTTCCTTCCTCAGCTGTCGCAGTTGTTTTTCTATCTCGGGCTCGTATGGTATCACTTCTTTCGTAGAAGCTCGAGTCATGCACCAATCTAAGCCTGTAACCTGCGCACAATCAACGAACACAAAATGTAAAAAGAGAAAATAGAAATAAAAAGAAAAAATTCCCTAATTAGTACTATAAACTATTTCAAACACTATTGATATTGCCAATCCCCGGCAACGATGCCAAAATTTGACGAGCGCAAAACACACACTTAAATTCTCCTCGCTAATAAAATATAGTATAGTATAATATCGTATCCACAGGGATTAGATTGAAACAGTGTCCTCGTAGTTTCTAGCTTGGTTGCTATCCAAGATGATCAACACTTGAGATTTATAAGATGTCTAACTAAAATTAACTAAGAATCTAAAGCTATCGACTAATGATAATCGAAACAAGGAATAAGCAAAGAAGGTTATCAATAGGAGAAGATAAGGTCTTGATATGATAGGTGCAAGATAATTGTTCGGGATCAATCTAGCTCTAGATAATTCACTTCTAATGTTCAAGTGAGACTCTCGAATTCACTTAATTATTAGTTCAAACGTTCAGCAAAAAATCCTCTCTCGATTAAGTCTTAACCTCACAAGATGAACCAATTTAAGCACGTGAAGATATGCAAGAATGCGCAATGGATTGTTCTCCTAACTAGGTTTAATCAATAATTTAACTAGCCTCTTTCGATTACTTAGAAGAATCTATGAACTCAACCAACAATATAATGCAAAGATATCACAAATTTTGCCTCTCTCGATTACATGAACTGGTGAATAAAGATGCAACAATTAATCATCCAAAAATGCTTCAATACACAAAACTAGAGTTCTAATCCACAAACAATCATCAATACACCAAATCTATCAAACCCTAAATGGGACTACTCCATAGATATGGAAGAATTCATCACAAATAAAATTAAAGTATAGGAAAACATAAATTCAATTCAAACTCGTGTCTTGAGTGAGGAAGGAATGATGAAATCTGTGTGCTTATGTTCTTCCAACTCCTCCTTAGACTTCTTAGGTCCAAAGTATGTCAAAAGTCCAGAAAATAACGTTTTTCCATGTATTTATACCAAGTAGGGTCGGACCCATACGAAACCACCTTTTTGCTAGCCGAAATAGGATTTTTACTCTGCAAAAATTGCACAGACGCGCCTCATTCTGCAAAAATTGCACTACTGCGGCACGCGCACAGACGCCCCACGTGCCGCAGTAGTGCAAAATTCTTAGAGTGTTGCTTGTTGCTTGCGTTTTGACATCTAGACTTGGTTCTCGACTCCCGAACATGATCCCGGCTTAATCCTTTGGGCTTTTACTCAGACTTCAAAGCTCCAAACAGCTCGAATTAGCTCCACAACATCTACATAGCTCGGAATCAATCATACAAAATATAAAACACACAATAAGTACAAAACACTACCAATTAAAGCCCAATACAAGTAAAGTGCAGTGAATTAAAGTGCAATAAGCGACTAAAACACATATTTATAGCCTACTGTCACCTCTTAGGCAAACAGATCTGGCCATGTCTATGCCGAAGAAGATTTGAGGGCCGGATTTTTGTTCTTCTCCATTTTTAGTTTTAATATAATGTATACAGTATTTTGCTTGGCCGAAAAAAGCCATCTCTGTCAAACTTTCTTCTCTTCTTTGCTAATTTAGTCACATACAATGATACAAATACACTCAAATAAATACATTATATTTTTGTATAAGTATATTATTTTTTGCCTGTATTTATGTATTCCGAATGTCCGTATGTGTTTAATACAGCTGAATATCACTATATTTTGTGATTTTTGTTTTGTTTGAATACAGTCGAATTGAATATGGCGAATTGAACATAATGTATAATAGTGAGTAATGAATATTTGTAAATTGAATGCAATGTATACAGTCAAATTGAATAAAATGGTATACACCCTATTTCTTGATTACCTCATTGTATTTATAAATACAGTCGTGCGAATATATGGAATATAACACAGTAGTAGCGAAATTTATGTAGAATTAATTTTGTTGAGTTGAATTAGAAGTGATACACACTAGTTGATTCTCTTTCCGTTATTAAAAAGTGGGTTTCACCTATTTTTAGGCGAATTCCGCTACTATATTCATGAATACAGTTGCGTGAATACAACGAATACAGTCGCGTAGCAGCGAAATCTATATAGGATTGATTTTGTTGAGTTAAATTAGGAGTGATACATGCTAATTGATTCTCTTTCCGTTATTAAACAACTGGACTCCCCTATTTTTTAGACGAATTCTGTTACTGTATTCATGAATACAGTAGCACGAATACAACGAATACAGTCGCGTAACAACAAAATAATAGTTGTAGGAAGTAATTATGTATATGTTAGCTATAAGAAGTTAATAGCCACTAAACAATATTGGTTTTTGAAAATTACTATGCACTATACATAAAAAGCATACAGTTGGTTGGCAAGATAGCTAATTGATGATATTGTATACGGTCAAAACCGGATTCGACCTTCGTATGATTAGTCAAGATTGGAACATAAGGGATCGAAGGTCATCTTCATAATATCGGGTATGAGATCCGAAGCCAGGTTACCAAACTCAGATTTCTGGGACCGATCAAATACCGAACTCAAAGTTATTACCAAGCTCGAATCCAAATCGATCTATGATGCGAAGTGGCATTATCGAGCTCGAGAACCAGAGACCGTCCAAAACCGAGACCAAGTCAATACCGGGCCCCGAGTCAATATCGAGCCGAATCAATATCGAGCTCTAAATATGGAACCCAACCAATACCAAGTCCGATCGAGGCCGAGCCAAGGGACGAGAGCCGTTCCAGCCGCACTAAGGAGAGAGAATCTCGGCGGAAATTAGGGAAAAGCTATTCTATCATGGGTTCCCCACTATGTATTTTTAATTATATCCAAATTAGGATCCCTCCACTATAAGAGTCATAGATACTATTTTATAAAAAGGATCCAACATTAAGGCATTGATACGATCTCATATTATTGATATTCAGAGAGAAAAACAGACTGATATTGAGATAGAGATTATCCTTTTTTGGGTTTTGTACATTGATTCATCTTTCTTGTTCATAAACCATTTTCAATTCATATTGGTTTGTATTTCATTCTTTATACAGTCAATACTCAATATTTTTCTACTTACTTTCCGATTTGTGCCAAGTTATACCACGTATCCTTAGAACTATGTATAAATTCAACTATATCCGTTTTTCGGGTAAATAATTTGGCGCCCACCATGAGGCTAAGGATAGCAGTGGTTATTTGGTACGAATCTCTACAAAACACACCATTTTACACTTGCTCCTGGAAGTATCTTTAATTTCAGGTTGAAAACAACGAATTCACAATTAATGGCCCTGCCTATCAACAACGAAGTTGTCCTACAAGATGAGAACAACAACTTAACCCCTGGGAGTGGAAGGCCACTCGTTGATCCGGTTGGAGCTCAGGTCGAAGAGCCAATAGATGTCAATTCACATACGTCCATCGAGGCGAACCAATGTTCCGACCCTGGAAATAACATTCATGGTGGAACTCGGTCCGCATCTCAAAATACCCAAAGTGCTGAGGAAAACAGAATCAGTTTGCGTATGATCTTCGAGATGTTACAAGCTCAACAAGTAGCAATAGCCCAGTTGCAAAGCCAAACCCATGCACCGAACAGACTCGAGCCCAGTCCATCCCAAGAAGTCACCCACAAAACGGGGCTAGTAATAGTAAGGTCAAATGAGCAAGAATTGGGGACTAATCCCAAAATTGTTAAGATGCTCGAAGAACTGACAAAACGAATAGAGTCAGGAGAAAGGAGGATCGAGGCAAATGACAAAAAAAGTGGAAACATATAACTCCAGGATTGATCAGATACCGGGGGCACTACCGATATTGAAGGGCTTAGATTCCAAAAAATTCATACAAAAGCCTTTCCCCCCGAGCGCGGCTCCTAAACCGACCCCAAAAAAGTTTCGTATGCTCGAGATTCCTAAATATAATGGAACGACCGACCCCAACGAACATGTCACCTCTTACACATGTGCCATCAAAAGGAATAATCTAGAGGATGATGAGATCGAATCTGTATTATTGAAAAAATTCAGTGAAACCTTGTCAAAAGGAGCAATGATATGGTATCATAATTTACCGTCTAACTCTATCGATTCTTTTGCTATACTTGCAGATTCTTTCGTAAAAGCGCATGCTAGGGCCATAAAGGTTGAGACTAGAAAGTCGGACCTATTCAAGGTTAGACAAAAGGATAACGGGATGCTAAGAGAATTCGTATCTCGTTTCCAAATGGAACGAATGGATCTACCACCAGTCACACACGATTGGGTTGTTCAATCTTTCACTCAAGGTCTAAACGAATGAAGCTCGATTGCTTCATGGCGGCTGAAGCATAACTTGATCGAGTACCCAGCTATTACTTGGGCCGATGTGCACAATCGGTATCAATCCAAAATAAGAGTCGAAGATGACTAGTTGGGTTCTGCGTTCGATATTAAAAGGGATATCGACCGAGAACCAATGTCAAATAAGGATCGATATCGACCGTATAACGGAGATCGTAGGGGTAGTGAACCTTCACGTAACCCCATACAAGGTGAAAAGATAAATGGTCGAGGCCAAGGGTCTAGGGGGTTGATGAACGGGAATGGGTTCGACAGGCATACCGGACCCAAGGAAGCACCTCGGTTATCAGAGTATAACTTCAGCATCGATGCATCCACTAGCGTGTCAGCTATCGGACGCATCAAAGATACTAAATGGCCTCAACCTATGCAGAGCGATCCTACCCAGAGGAATCCCAATCATATGTGTGAATATCATGGCACTCATGGCCACAGAACGGAAATTGTAGGCAACTAAGAGAGGAGGTAGCTCGGTTATTCAATAAAGGGCATCTTCAAGAATTTTTCAGTCATAGGACAAGGTTCCTTCAGGGGTGTTAAGCGTGTGTTAATTGATCCAGGTAGTTCCTTCAGGGGTGGCAACCACATAATGATGTACTGGTAATATCTGTACTTATGAATAAAACCTAAGTTAAGCGTGTGTTAATTGATCCAGGTAGTTCGGCCAATATCATTCGATCAAGGGTCATAGAGCAACTCGGTCTACAGGACCAGGTCGTGCCCGCAACCTTGGTACTAAACGGATTCAATATGGTATGTGAAACTACTAAGGGTGAAATAATCATGCCAGTTAACATAGTCGGAACCATCCAAGAAATGAAGTTCCACGTGATCGAAGGCGATATGAGATACAACGCCTTGTTTGGAAGGCCATGGATCCACAATATGAGGGTTGTACCCTCGGCCCTCCACCAAGTTTTGAAGTTCCCAACATCGGAGGGAATCAAAACAGTCTACGGGGAGCAACCGTTCGCAAAATAAATGTTTGTCATCGATGAAGTGATTCCGATATCATCATTATCATCAGCAAAAGGATCGGATTCGAAGGAGGAACGGAATACCAAATAGCAATCACAAACGTCAGCTTCGATCCAACTAGAGAACTAGAAGACTGATGAAGATAATGAACATAGGATCCCTCTATCTTTCGTGGTTCTTAATGATTCTGACGCCACCCAATCAACAATCGAAGAACTGGAGCAAGTCATACTAATCGAATGTCTGCCTGAACGAAAGGTATACCTGAGCACAGGGCTAGATCCCGAGCTCAGGATAAAGTTTATTCAATTTCTTATAGCTAACATAGACTGTTTCGCTTGGTCCCATCTTGACATGACAAGGATCCCACCGGAAATCACCACTCATAAGTTAAGCTTGGACCCAAAATTCCACCCGGTAAAATAATTGAATGCCGGCCAAAATTAAAAAACCTTCTCCGATACCGGGTCGGTGTGAGTCGATGTCGAGGTATCAATGTTCGATTACCGAAATAGTTCTCGATAAAGTCATACAAGAATGCAACTGGGAGAATAAACTCGTAGTAATCCCATCGCCTGATGAATCAATTACTATCCATGTCGAAGGGTTCTTAAGTGTTTACACTTATCCTTTCACGTTGTGACCTTTAGACCCTATCATCATTACCTTTTGTAAGAGGTTCGATGTGACCCTCGGCCAAATTCACCCTTCCTTTTGAAGGATAGTGATTCTTCTTCGATTTTTCTTGAGCAAGGTCGAGGGGCGTATCTTCACCCTTGATCATCTTATGCGCCTTTATAGTCCCCGACTTTATCGGGGAAGGATGATCAAGCTTGCTCGCCGAGCAACCAAAGCGCTGTTCTCGAGCATAGACGAGACCCGAGATCGGGGTTGGATGGACCGTTTTGTTCAAATCAAAACCTTGGACCTGATCCCTGTCTATGACTTGCCATTTCCCGAGAAATGGAATATGAGCCGTGAGTGAACGTTTCTCTTTGCCCGTTTTGATTTTGTGATTGCCTTTTATTTTGTTGATCTATTTCTCTTTCCTTATCACAGCCATAGCTTGAATACCGGATCCGATCACGGATCTTAGACAATGGGTCGAAAGTCTGGTGTTGCAGACACCATACTTCGAGCGTGCTTGGATCGAATTATCGAAGGGTCGATGGGAGGCCCGCAGTCATGGTAAATCTTTTTGTCGATTTGTCTCTTCATTGGTTTGTATGGTAAATCTCCCTGTTCCCTTTTGTAGGACTCGGGAAAGATGTAGTCACGAGGCCCCCATCTGGTGGCGAAGAAGTTCCTGTCCTGAAGCAGGTAAAATAAAGGAAGAGAAAAGACGTATCGGGCTCCCCGAGCTTGGAGAAGAAGAAACCGGCTAAGAGATCTCGAAAGCTGAAGGGGGGCTCTGGTGTTATGACTTCGGAAGTGGCCCTCCATTTAAGGGATGAGCCTGAAGAAGGAGAGGAGAATTTAGCCTGCGTACGGGCTAATATTGTGATTCAACAGTCTTCCAATTTGGTGAAAGCAAATCAGGGAACCTTGACTATAATCCCAGAATAAGAAGAAGCCGAGATTATCCCTTCTCGAACTAAGATGATTGAAAGGGACACCGAGGATGGATCTTCTCGGGCAGTAGAAGATATTTTAGGGGATGATTTTGGGGTAGTTGACATTGGCGGATCCCCTCAGATTTTGATTTCCAGGATTCGAAAGGCCGTCATGTTTGAGGATCGGTCCTATGAGAGTATTCAGGAGTCGGCCGATATCCATGGTTTTCTGGAGGGGCTCGAGTCAGGTGCCTCGGAGAAGGTTACCGATTTTGGTGGAATGCCGGTACCCAAAAGAGCATCCTGGTTGGGTTCTACCGAGCCTTCATCGATTCATAAACTAGTCGACCGATTTTCGGCCCTGAGCATCGACCCCGCCCGAAGGCAGAAGATAGTGCTCTTTGTGCCTGCGGATACCCGAATATTTTCTTCCCCTGTGGGGATTGCCAGCTACCTACGGTGCTTGGTGACCGAAGAAGATCAATCAGTGATGAATGCGGTGGGGCCCGCCTGTCTCTTCAATGAGGGCCAACATGCTTTGAATCGGATAACTCTGATGGCGTTTTTGTTGCTTCTTTAGGGCCTTAGGTCGTTTGCTGCGTTTTGTTTTTATACAGCTTTCGGTCTTTGTATAAAGGACTTCCTTTTGGCAGAGTAGCCGCCTCTGTACAAAACATTTCTAAATATAAATCTTTCTTCCTTTTGAAGTAAAATAGCCTTTCAAACTAAATAGATAGTTTAAATTTTAATCTCTGTTGCCTTTGGGCCTTGTGGGTAGTCCCCTTTGCTTTATCGAGCTCGAACATCCTTCAGTTTAAATAGTCAAGTGTTCGTTTGAATTCAAAGAAATGAGTAGTTTTACTCAAAAAAATGTAGCCTGTAGGCGTAATGGTCGAGTGAGTTCTTGCTCGAACTCGAAAACGTAGCCCGTAGGCTTAGTACTCGAGTAAATGTTTCGAACTCTAAATAATGTAGCCCGTAGGCGTATGGTCGAGTGAGTGCTTTCTCGAACTCGAAATAAAAGTAGCCCGTAGGCTTAACAGTCGAGTGAATGATTCGAACTCGATGCAATGTAGCCCGTAGGCATAATAGTTGAGTGAATGCTTGCTCGAACTCGAAATAAAAGTAGCCCGTAGGCGTAATGGTCAAAGTAGCTCGTAGGCTTAATGGTCGAGTGAGTGATTGCTCGAACTTAAAATAAAAGTAGCCCATAGGCTTAGCAGTCGAGTGAATGATTCGAACTCGATGCAATGTAGCCCGTAGGCATAATAGTCGAGTGAGCGCTTGCTCGAACTCGAAATAAAAGTAGCCTGTAGGCTTAGTAGTCGAGTGAATGATTCGAACTCGATGCAATGTAGCCCGTAGGCGTAATAGTCAAGTGAGTGCTTGCTCGAACTCTAAATAAAAGTAGCCCGTAGGCGCAATGGTTAAAGTAACCCGTAGGCTTAATGGTCGAGTAAGTGATTTCTCGAACTCGAAATAAAAGTAGCACGTAGGTTTAGCAATCAGGTGAATGATTCAAACTCGATGCAATGTAGCCCGTAGGCGTAATAGTCGAGTGAGCTCTTGCTCGAACTCGAGATAATGTAGCCCATAGGCTTAGTAGTCGAGTGAATGATTCGAACTCGAAATAATGTAGCCCGTAGGCGTAATGGTCGAGTGAATGATTCGAACTCGAAATAATGTAGCCCGTAGCCGTAATGGTCGAGTGAGCGCTTGCTCGAACTCAATCCTGTTTGCATAATAAATCTTGAACATAGAATATTGGAAAAGAAGAGGGCTTTCTTTGCAAGTAATTATACATGTGTTCATGTTTTACGTCAGGGCTCGGGCCAACTACATAAGCATGGTTCGTTTTGACCATTTGGCTCTATACAACCTTTCCTGTTGAGACACTGTTTGTCATGAAATAACGAAGTAACTTCCTTTGTACCGAACTTGATAATCATCACGGATGCGTTCAATGATAAAGCCCCCCAGTATACGAGGCTGATTTTAAAGAGGCCTCGGATACTCAGCAGTAGTATCGTTTCCGCTATATGGCTGGTATCGATCTGTGGTCGACTTTTGCTTGGTAGTTCTTTTCGTAACGGACCTAGAAATCAACTGGTCATCTTCGACTCTTATTTTGGATTGATATCGATTGTGCACATCGGTCCAAGTAATAGCTGGGTACTCGATCAGATTTTACTTCAGCCGCCGTGAAGCCATCGAGCTCCGCTCATTTAGACCTTGAGTGAAAGCTTGAACAGCCCAATCGTCTGTGACTAGTGGCAGATCCATTCATTCCATTTGAAAATGAGATACGAACTCCCTTAGTATCTCATTATCCTTTTGTATTACCATGAACAGGTCTGACTTTCTGGTTTCGACCTTTATGGCTCCGGCATGTGCTTTTACGAAGCAATCTGCAAGCATAGCAAAAGAATCAATAGAGTTAGATGGTAAATTATGATACCATACCATTGCCCCCTTTGACAGGGTTTCACCGAATTTTTTCAATAATACAGATTCGATCTCATCATCTTCCAAATCATTGCCCTTGATGGCATACACATAAGAAGTGGCGTGCTCGTTGGGGTCAGTCGTTCCATTATATTTGGGTATTTCGGGCATATGAAATTTTTTAGGGATTGGTTTTGGGGCTGCACTCGAGGAAAAAGGCTTTTGAATGAAGTTTTTCAAATCTAGCCCTTTTATCATTGGTGGACCTCCCGGGATCTGATCGACCCTGGATTTATATGTTTATATTTTTTTATCGTTGGCTTCGACTTGTTTTGTAAGTTCCTCGAGCAATTTAGTATTTTTGGGAGTAGTCCCCGATTCTTGCTCATTTGACTTCACTATGGCTGGTTCCGTTCTGTGGATGATTTCTCGAAGCAGATTGGGCTCCGACCTGCTTTGTACCTGAGTTTGGCTTTGCAACTGAGCTATCGCTATTTGCTGGGCTTGTAACATCTCGAAGATCATCCGTAAGCTGATTCTGATCTCCTCCATATTATGGTTGTCTCGAGCTACAGATCGAGTACCGCCTTGAATGCTTTTTCCGGTTCGGAATGTTGGTTAGTCTCTAGAGCCACTTGTGAATTGACATCTAGCGGTACTTTGACTCGAGCTTTGGTGACATCGTTAATTCGCCTTCTGGGCCTGGGTGTCAAGTTGTTGGTTTCATCTTGAAGGCCGGATTCGTGGTCGATAGGTAAAGCCATCAACCGAGGGTTTGCCATTGTTGATTCGGAGTTGTAAACTGGTGCGTATTGCGGATTTGTATCAAACAACCACTGTTATCCTTAGCCCCGCGGTGGGCGCCAAATTGTTTACCCGAAAAATTGGATAGAATTAAATTTGTGTATGGTTCTATGGATATGTGATATAATTTGATACAAATCATATAGAGAAATAAAAATACGTATATTCTTGACTATGAGAATAAGAATAGTGAGAAGAAGAACGAATAATATCAATGGAGATAAACACAAGGGGATATCTTTCAATATGAGAAGAAATCTTTTGTTCCAATCTGTCCCTGCTTACAATCCATCCCTTCCCTCCCCCTCCCTTTATAGTACAGGGATCCTACTTTATATACAACAATAAAAAATACGTAGTGGAGAGCCCATGATGTATTGTCTATTTCCTACTTCCCGCCAGGATTCTCTCCCTTAGTGCGGCTGTAACGGCCTTGTCTGTGAGCTTCGATATTGACTCGAACTCGATATCGGGTCGAGCCATTGGCCTTGACTCGAGCTCGATCATGACTCGGAGTCATGATATTCGGGGTGAGTGTTGGTCGGTTTGTGCATCTCTGACAACCTTTTGCCTCGTGGTTCGATTTGCTCATGGGCCCGATAATGATACCGAACTAATCCTTGATCGGACTTGGAAGCCCCTTTGGTCATGGGCCTGAAGCCCCTTACTTCGGACCTCGACCTGACCTTACGTAGATACCTTTCGATCGAAGTATTACCGTCTCGATTAGTCCGTACGACTGACTCAATCGGTTCTGACCGTACACAATCAAATTACAATTAAAAGATGTGTTCCTAAGCAAACAATGAGATCATTTCCCCTGGAGCAATTAATCTACAAAGGAAACCAATAGAAAATGTACATTATCACTGGACTTGAACGCAACAAATTTAGAAGTATCATAATCTTAGAGCCATGCCTTATAATGCAATATTATTAGGGAGAAATTAAGCTACAAAAGAAACCATTAGAAAATATACGCTAACGCTAAATTTGAAAGCAACAAATTAAGTCTCATTAGCTTCGCAAGTAATGACTTGTAATGCAATAGTATTATCAAAAGTAAAATTTTGATATGTGCAGGAATACATATACATTATTAATTTAGGTGTTTTTTGAATGGTGTGGTTGATGGGTTTATGATCTTTCATTTTTTAAAGAATTTCATAGTCATTTTTAGCAAAATCTCATGATAAAGTAATTGTTGTGTGATCAAACCTACATTTTGAAATTAGAAATGGCATAATTTACATTATGTTTACTTATCTATATAGTAAATTAAATGAAAAATTTTCATAAGAAACTTGTGTACTTTTAACTTACTTTTTATTTGTAATATCATCTCTCTTCTCATGCTTTGTCCTTTTCCAGACAGTAACTCCATTATCGAGTTTGGTGTGCTGGGAGATTATGGAGTTGGGACAATATTTGGGACTTCCAGGGACTTCAACTGGAGTCGGGACAATATTTGTCACATAGCAGAAACTTATAAGCCCAGGATCACTAATGTTTTGGTGTGCTGGAAAATGCCTCTAGGGGATACCTCGAAGATTAACACCGATGGAAGTTTTGTAGCAACACGCGGACAAGCAGAAATATGGGGGATTGTTAGGAAGGGAAATGAGGACTTGATTATGGCGTTTGCCAAACCAGTGCAATTCTCAACTAACATTCTTTGTGAACTGCAAGCCGCTATCTATGGAATTAATTGGTGTTACCAACGATAACCTCCACAACTCACGCTAGAAATGGACTCACAAGTAGATGTGCAGATGATTCAAGGACAGGTTAAACCTTCATGGAAGCTACGAAGAGCTGTAGAGGAGGTGCAAAAGAAGATGCTTGAGAAACGCTTCCACATAAAACACTGCTACATGGAAGCTGCGTACGGTCAGAACCGATTGAGTCAATCGTACGGACTGATCGAGACCAATACTTCGATCGAAAGGTATCTACGTAAGGTCAGGTCGAGGTCCGAAGAAAGGGGCTTCAGGATTCGAGCTCCAAGTCCGATCAAGGATTAGTTCGGTATCATTATCGGGCCCATGACCAAATCGAACCATGAGGCAAAAGGTTGTTGGAGATGCACAGACCGACCAACACCCACCCCGAATATCAAGACTCTGAGTCAGTATCGAGCTCGAGTCAAGGCAAATAGCTCGACTCGATATCGAATTCGAGTCAGTATCGAAACTCACAGACAAGGCCGTTACAGCCGCACTAACTGAGAGAATCCTGGCGGGAAGTAGGAAAAAGACAATACATCATGGGCTCTCCACTACATATTTTTTATTGTTGTATATAAAGTAGGATCTCTATACTATAAGGGGGGGGGGGGGATGGATTGTATGCAGGGACATATTGGAACAAAAGATTTCTTCTCATATTGAAAGATATTCCCTTGTGTTTATCTCCATTGATCTTATTCGTTCTTCTTCTCACTATTCTCATTCTCATAGTCAAGAATACACGTATTTTTATTTCACTATATGATTTGTATTAAATTATATCACATATCCTTAGAACCATATACAAATTTAACTCTATTCAATTTTTCGGGTAAACAGTTTGGCGCCCACCGTAGGGCTAAGGATAACAGTGGTTGTTTGATACAAATCCGCAATGCGCACCAGTTTATAACTCCGAATCAACAATGGCAAACCCTCGGTTGATGGCTTTACCTATCGACCACGAAGTGGGACTTCAAGATAAAACCAATAACTTGATACCTAGGTCCGGAAGGTGAATTAACGATGTCACCGAAGCTCGAGTCAAAGTACCGCTAGATGTCAATTCACAAGTGGCTCTTGAGACGAACCAACGTTCCAAACCGAAAAAAAGCATTCAGGGCGGTACTCGATCCGTAGCTCGAGACACCCATAACGTGGAGGAGATCAGAGTCAGCTTACGGATGATCTTCGAGATGTTACAAGCCCAGCAAATAGCGATAGCTCAGTTGCAGAGCCAAACTCAGGTACAAAGCAGGCCGGAGCCCAATCCGCTTCGAGAAATCACCCACAGAACGGAACCAGCCATAGTGAAGTCAAATGAGCAAGAATCGAGGACTACTCCCAAAATTACTAAATTACTGGAGGAACTCACAAAACGAGTCGAAGCCAATGATAAAAAAGTAGAAACATATAATTCTAGGGTCGATCAGATCCCGGGAGCTCCACCAATGATAAAAGGGCTAGATTCGAAAAAATTCATTCAAAAGCTTTTTCCCTCGAGTGCAGCCCCAAAATCAATCCCCAAAAAATTCCGTATGCCCGAAATACCCAAATATAACGGAACAACTGACCTCAACGAGCACGTCACTTATTACGCGTGTGTCATCAAGGACAATGGTTTGGAAGATGATGAGATCGAGGCTGTATTATTGAAAATATTCGGTGAAACCTTGTCAAAGGGGGCAATGGTATGGTATTATAATTTACCATCTAACTCTATTGATTCTTTTGATATGCTTGCAGATTGCTTCATAAAAGCACATGCTGGAGCCATAAAGGTCAAAACCAGAAAGTCAGACATGTTCAAGGTAATACAAAAGGATGACGAGATGCTAAGGGAGTTCGTATCTCGTTTTCAAATGGAATGAATGGATCTGCCGCCAGTCACAAACAATTGGTCTGTTCAAGCTTTCACTCAAGGTCTAAACGAGCGGAGCTCGATGGCTTCACGGCGGCTGAAGCATCTGATCGAGTACCCAGTTATTACTTGGACCGATGTGCACAATCGATATCAATCCAAAATAAGAGTCTAAGATGACCAGTTGATTTCTAGGTCCGTTGCGAAAAGAACTACCAAGCAAAAGTCGACCAGAGATCGATACCAGCCATATAGCGGAAACGATACTACTGCTGAGTATCTGAGGCCTCTTTAAAATCAACCTCGTATACTGGGGGGCTTTATCATTGAACGTATCTATGGTGATTATCAAGTTCGGTGCAAAGGGAGTTACTTCATTATTTCAAGACAAACAGTGTCTCAACAGGAAACGTTGTAAAGAGCCAAATGGTCAAAGCGAACCATGCTTATGTAGTTGGCCCGAACCCTGACGCAAAACATGAACACATGTATAATAACTTGCAAAGAAAGCCCTCTTCTTTTCCAATATTCTATGTTCAAGATTTATTATGCAAGCAGGATCGAGTTCGAGCAAGCGCTCACTCGACCTTTACGCCTACGGGGTACATTATTTTGAGTTCGAATCATTCACTCGACCATTACGCCTACGGGCTACATTATTTTGAGTTCAAATCATTCACTTGACTGCTAAGCCTACGGGATACATTATTTCGAGTTCGAATCATTCACTCGACTACTAAGCCTACGGGCTACTTTTATTTCGAGTTCGAGCAAGCGCTCACACGACTATTACGCCTACGGGCTACATTGCACCGAGTTCGAATCATTCACCCAACTGCTAAGCCTGGGGCTACTTTTATTTCGAGTTAAAACAATCACTCACTCGACCATTAAGCCTACGGGCTACTTTGACCATTACCCCTACGGGCTACTTTTATTTCGAGTTCGAGCAAGCACTCACTTGACTATTATGCCTACGGGCTACATTGCATCGAGTTCGAATAATTCACTCGACTACTAAGCCTACGGGCTACTTTTATTTCGAGTTCGAGCAAGCGCTCACTCGACTATTACGCCTACGGGCTACATTGCATCGAGTTAGAATCATTCACTCGACTGCTAAGCCTACGGGCTACTTTTATTTCGAGTTCGAGCAATCACTCTCTCGACCATTAAGCCTACAGGATACTTTGACCATTACGCCTACGGGCTACTTTTATTTCGAGTTCAAGCAAGCACTCACTCGACTATTACGCCTACGGGCTACATTGCATCGAGTTCGAATCATTCACTCTACTGTTAATCCTACGGGCTACTTTTATTTTGAGTTTGATCAAGCACTCACTTGACCATTAAGCCTACGGGCTGCATTATTTCGAGTTCGAACCATTACACGACTACTAAGCCTACGGGCTACTTTTTCGAGTTCGAGCAAGCACTCACTCGACCATTACGCCTATGGGCTACATTATTTCGATCAAAACTACTCATTTCTTCGAATTCAAACGAACACTTGACTATTTAAGCTGAAGGATGTTCGAGCCCGATAAAGCAAAGGGGACTACCCACAAGGCTCGAAGGCAACAGAGATTAAAATTCAAACTATCTATTTAGTTTGAAAGGCTATTTTACTTCAAAAGGAAGAAAGATTTATATTTACAATTTTTTTGTACAGAGGCGGCTACTTTGCCAAAAGGAAGTCCTTTATACAAAAACCGAAAGCAGTATAAAAACAAAATGCAGCAAATGACCTAAGGCCCTAAATGACTCAATATTCATCGAAGGCCGTGTTCTCGACATCGTCCTCATCTTCAGACTCCCCCGAGTCATCGGAGTCCTCCTCAGGAAAGGCCAACCTCCGAGATTTGTTCTCCTCCGCCCTAGCGACTTCAATCTCGGCCCCAATATCGAAGCCCTGAGCTCTAATCTCTTCGAGAGCCTCTCTCCGAGCTTGCCATTTTGCATGTTCGATCAGAACCGATTGAGTTAGTCGTACGGACTGATCGAGACGGCAATACTTCGATCGAAAGGTATCTACATAAGGTTAGGTCGTGGTCCGAAGAAAGGGGCTTCAAAATTCGAGCTCCAAGTCTGATCAAGGATTAGTTCGGTATCATTATCGGGCCCATGACCAAATCGAACCACGAGGCAAAAGGTTGTCAGAGATGCACAGACCGACCAACACCTACCCCGAATATCAAGACTCCAAGTCAGGATCGAGCTCGAGTCAAGGACAATGGCTCGACCCGATATCGAGTTCGAGTCAGTATCGAAGCTCACATACAAGGCCGTTACAGCCGCACTAAGGGAGAGAATCCTGGCGGGAAGTAGGAAAAAGACAATACATCATGGGCTCTCCACTGCGTATTTTTTATTGTTGTATATAAAGTAGGATCCCTCTACTATGGGGGGGGGGATGGATTGTAAGCAGAGACAGATTGGAACAAAAGATTTCTTCTCATATTGAAAGATATCCCCTTGTGTTTATCTCCATTGATCTTATTCATTATTCTTCTCACTATTCTCATTCTCATAGACAAGAATACACGTATTTTTATTTCTCTATACGATTTGTATCAAATTATATCACATATCCTTAGAACCATACACAAATTTAACTCTATCCAATTTTTCAGGTAAATAAAAGCTAATGCACTCTCAAGCAAAGTTGGCTACTACAATGGACAATGAGAGAATCTTCCTCATAGAGTAGGACCTACCAGGGAACTCAAGAAGGCCCCTAAGAATGGAAAAACTCCAGTTGGCCTCCTTCAGATTCAAAAAGGGCAAGCACTTAGGATGACACTATGAACCTCCTTAAATAACATCTGAGGGGATGTCAAATTTTCACAAACAATTCTCCCCTCCCCCAACCTAATATTAGTTATAGCATTCTTTGCTGCAATATTGTAACCATATTGTATCGGGTCCTTTTGGTGTCGTTTAGAGGTTTTGGCCTTATGTCCCTGTGTACGGTCAGAACCGATTGAGTCAGTCGTACGGACTGATCGAGAAGGCAATACTTCGATCGAAAGGTATCTACATAAGGTCAGGTCGAGGTCCAAAGAAAGAGGCTTCAGCATTCGAGCTCCAAGTACGATCAAGGATTAGTTCGGTATCATTATCGGGCCCATGACCAAATCGAACCACGAGGCAAAAGGTTGTCAGAGATACACAAACCGACCAACACCCACCCCGAATATCAAGACTCCGAGTCAGGATCGAGCTCGAGTCAAGGCCAATGGCTCGACCCGATATCGAGTTCGAGTCAATATCGAAGCTCACAGACAAGGCTGTTACAGCCGCACTAAGGGAGAGAATCCTGGCGGGAAGTAGGAAA
Organism: Nicotiana tomentosiformis; assembly: GCF_000390325.3. NCBI lineage: Eukaryota > Viridiplantae > Streptophyta > Magnoliopsida > Solanales > Solanaceae > Nicotiana > Nicotiana tomentosiformis. Next base: position 66,786 of record NW_027174672.1, read on the forward strand.
AAGTCAATACATCATTGGCTCTCCACTACATATTTTTTATTGTTGTATATAAAGTAGGATCTCTCTACTATAAAAGGGGGGGATGGATTGTAAGTAGGGACAGATTGGAACAAAAGATTTCTTCTCATATTGAAAGATATCCCCTTGTGTTTATCTCCATTGATCTTATTTGTTCTTCTTCTCACTATTCTCATTCTCATAGTTAAGAATACACGTATTTTTATTTCTCTATACGATTTGTATCAAATTATATCACATATCCTTAGAACCATAAATAAATTTAACTCTATCCAATTTTTCGGGTAAACAGCTTGGCGCCCACTGTGGGGCTAAGTATAACAGTGGTTATTTGATATAAATCCGCAATACGCACTAGTTTACAACTCCGAATCAACAATGGCAAACCCTCTATTGATGGCTTTAAGCCTTTTCCCTCGAGTGCAGCCACAAAAGCAATCCCCAAAATATTCCGTATGCCCGAAATACGCAAATTAACAACTGACCCCAACGAGCATGTCACTTCTTACGCGTGTGCTATCAAGGGAAATAATTTGGAAGATGATGAGATCGAATCTGTATTATTGAAATAATTTGGTGAAAACCTGTCAAATGGGGCAATGTTATGATATCATAATTTACCATCTAACTCTATTGATTCTCTTGCTATGCTTGCAGATTGCTTCGTAAAGCACATGAAAGAGCAATAAAGGTAGAAACCAGAAAGTTGGACCTGTTCAAGGTAATACAAAAGGATAACGAGATGCTAAGGGAGTTCGTATCTCGTTTTCAAATGGAATGAATGGATCTACCTCCAGTCACAGATGATTGGGTTGTTCAAGCTTTCACTCAAGGTCTAAATGAGCAGAGCTCGATGGATTCATGGCGACTGAAGCAAAATCTGATCGATTACCCAGCTATTACTTGGACCGATGTGCACAATCGATATCAATCAAAAATGAGAGTCGAAGATGACCAGTTGATTTCTAGGTCCGTTGCAAAAAGAACTACCAAGCAAAAGTCGACCAGAGATCGATACCAGCCATATAGCAGAAATGATAATACTGCTGAGTACCCAAGGCCTCTTTTAAATCAACCTCGTATACTCGAAGGCTTTATCATTAAACGCATTTGTGATGATTATCAAGTTCGGTGCAAAGGAAGTTACTTCGTTATTTCATGACAAACAGTGTCTCAACAGGAAACAATGTAAAGAGCCAAATGGTCAAAACGAACCATGCTTATGTAGTTGGCCCGAGCCCTGAAACAAAACATTAACACATGTATAATGACTTGCAAAGAAATCCCTCTTCTTTTCTAATATTCTATGTTCAAGATTTATTATGCAAACAGGGTCGAGTTCGAGCAAGCGCTCACTCGACCGTTACGCCTATGGGCTACATTATTTTGAGTTCGAATCATTCACTTGACCATTATGCCTACGGGCTACATTATTTCGAGTTTGAATCATTCACTCGACTACTAAGCCTACGGGCTACATTATTTCGAGTTCGAATAATTCACTCGACTACTAAGCCTAGGGGCTACTTTTATTTCGAGTTCGAGCAAGTGCTCACTCGACTATTACACCTACGGGCTACATTGCATCGAGTTTGAATCATTCACCCGACTACTAAGCCTACGGGCTATTTCATGTTCGAGCAATCACTCACTCGACCATTAAGCCTACAGGCTACTTTGACCATTACGCCTACGGGCTACTTTTATTTCGAGTTCAAGCAAGCACTCACTTGACTATTACCCCTACGGACTACATTGCATAGAGTTCGAATCCATTACTCGACTACTAAGCCTACGGGCTACTTTTATTTCGAGTTCGAGAAAGCGCTCACTCGACTATTACACCTACGGGCTACATTTCATCGAGTTCGAATCATTCACTAGACTGCTAAGCCTACGGGCTACTATTATTTCGAGTTCGAGCAATCACTTACTCCACCATTAAGCCTACTGGCTACTTTGAACACTACGCCTACGGGCTACTTTTATTTCGAGTTCGAGCAAGCGCTCACTCGACTATTACGCCTACGGGCTACATTGCATTGAGTTTGAATCATTCACTCGACTGCTAAGCCTACGGGCTACTATTATTTCGAGTTCGAGCAATCACTCACTCGACCATTAAGCCTACAGGCTACTTTGACCATTACGCCTACGGGCTACTTTTATTTCGAGTTCGAGCAAGCACTCACTCGACTATTATGCCTACGGGCAACATTGCATCGAGTTCGAATCATTCACTCGACTGCTAAGCCTACGGGCTACTTTTATTTTGAGTTCGAGCAAGCACTCACTCTACCATTACGCCTACGGGCTACATTATTTCGAGTTCGAATTATTCATTCGACTACTAAGCCTACGAGCTACTTTTTCCAGTTCGAGCAAGCACTCACTCGACCATTATGCCTACGGGCTACATTATTTCAAGCAAAACTACTCATTTCTTTGAATTCAAATGAACACTTGACTATTTAAGCTGAAGGATGTTTTAGCCCGATAAAGAAAAGGGGACTACCCACAAGGCCCGAAGGCAACATAGATTAAAATTCAAACTATCTATTTAGTTTGAAAGGCCATTTTACTTCAAAAGGAAGAAAGATTTATATTTATAAATTTTTTGTACAGAGGCAGCTACTCTGCCAAAAGGAAGTCCTTTATACAAAAACCAAAAGCGGTATAAAAAAAATGCAGCAAACGACCTAAGGCCCTAAATTACTCAATCTTCATCGAAGGCCGTATTCCCGGCATCATCCTCATCTTTAGACTCCCCCGAATCATCGGAGTCCTCGTCAGGAAAGGCCAACCTCCGAGCTTTGTTCTCATCCGCCCTGGCGACATCAATCTCGGCCCTAATATCGAAGCCCTAAGCTCTGACCTCCTCGAGAGCCTCTCTCCGAGCTTGCCATTTTGCATGTTCGACCATGCTCTCAGCTTTGGCTTGGTTAACCTCCACATCGGTCCTGAACAGAGCCACTTTGGCATCAGCTCTTTTATTGGCCTCGATCACCTTAGATCTGGCCACTTCAAGTTCTTTGGCCAAATATGATTTATCTGAAGTAGACAAATACAACAGATGCTGAAGCTCTTTCATCTTTTCGATCAGCCCCAAAGCATTTTCTTTCGCAAGTCAAAGTTGGGAATTAGACAGATCCAACAGAGCTTCGACGGCTTCCTTTTTTGAGGCAAGGATATCCATACACTTTTTAAATTCTTCTGCCTAGTGCATCTACCTGTGATTTAAGCCGTCCAATCTGCTCAATCCTTTGCCGAATCTGTAGAATCGGATCATTAGTGGTTATCTCTTTTTCATCTTCACTATCACGGAACATTCAAAATACTGCTCTGCCATCTCCTCATGCTCTTCCCGAGCAGCTGTCAAATCTGCTCGAAGTTTTTCACTAAAGAGCTTGTATGAGTCACTCTTCTCAGTGAGGCTCCGAACATCGGCATCATGCTCCTCCCGGATTCGAAGAAAGGCCTCGTGATGCAACACCGATTCCTGCAAACAAAAGAAGAAACATTAGGATTACCTAAAATTCTATGATTAAAAGAAGCAACGAAAACGCCATCAGAGTTACCCGATTCAAAGCATGTTGGGCCTCGTTGAAGAGACAGGCGGGCCCCACCATTCATCACTGATTTATCTTCTTCGGTCACCAAGGACCGTAGGTAGCTGGCAATCCCCACAGGGGGAAAAAAATTCGGGTATCCGCAGGCACAGAGAGCACTATCTTCCGCCTTCGGTCGGGATCGATGCTCGGGGCCGAAAATCGGTCCACCAGTTTATGAATCGATGAAGGCTCAGTAGAACCCAACAACGATGCTTTTCTGGGTACCGGCATTCCACCAAAACCGGTAACCTCCTCTGAGGCACCTGACTCGAGCCCTTCCAGAAAACCATGGATATCGGCCGACTCTTGAATACCCTCATAGGACCGATCCTCCAACATGACGGCCTCTCAAATCATGGCATCTGAAATCTGAGGGGATCCACCAATGTCAACTATCCCACACTCATCCCCTGAAATATCTTCTACTGCCAGAGAAGATCCACCCTCAGTGTCTCTTTAAATCATCTTAGTTCGAGAAGGGATAATCTTGGCTTCTTCTTTTTCTGGGATTATGGCCAAGGTTCCCTGATTTTCTTCCACCAAATTGGAAGATTGTTGAATCACAATATTAGCCCGTACGCAGGCTAAATTCTCCTCTCCTTCTTCAGGCTCGTCCTTTAAACGGCGGGCCACTTCCGAAGTCATAACACCAGAGCCCCCATTCGGCTTTCGAGATCTCTTAGCCGGTTTCTTCTTCTCCGAGCTCGGGGAGCCCGATACGTCTTTTCTCTTCCTTTATTTTACCTGCTTCAGGACAGGAACTTCTTCGCCACCAGATGGGGGCCTCATGACTACATCTTTCCCGAGTCCTACAAAAGGGAAGAGGGAGATTTACCATACAAACTGATGAAGAGACAAATCGACAAAAAGATTTACCATGACTGTGCGCCTCCCATCGACCCTTCGATAATTTGATCCAAGCACGCTCGGAGTACGGTCTCTGCGACACAAGACTTTTGACCTATTATCTAAGATCCAGGATCGGTTCCGGTATTCAAGCTACGGCTGTGATAAGGAAAGAGAAATGGATCAACAAAATAAAAGGCAATCACAAAATCAAAACGGTCAAAGAGAAACGTTCACTCACGGCTCATATTCCATTTCTCGGGAAATGGCAAGTCATCAGCAGGGATCAGGTCCGAGGTTTTGATTCGAACAAAATGGCCCATCCAACCCCGATCCCGGGTCTCGTCTATGCTCGAGAACGGCACTTTGGTTGCTCGGCGAGCAAGCTTGATCAACCTCCCCAATAAAGTCGGGGACTGTAAAGGCACATAAGATGATCGAGGGTGAAGATACGCCCCTCGACCTTGCTCGAGAAAAATCGAAGAAGAATCACTATCCTCCAAAAAGAAAGGTGAATTTAGCCGAGGGTCACATCGTACCTCTTACAAAAAGCAACGATGATAGGGTTTAAAGGTCCCAACGTAAAAGGATAAGTGCAAACACTTAAGAACCCTTCGACGTGGGTCGTAATTGATTCACCAGGCGATGGGATTACTACGTGTTTATTCTCCCAGTTGCATTCTTGTATGACTTTATAGAGAACTGTTTCGGTAATCGAATATTGATACCTCGACATTAGCTCACACCGACCCGGTATCAGAGAAGGCTTTTCAATTTTGAAATCGCCTTCAGTCGAACACCCTATCGGAACAAATTCCTCAGGGCGGGGCTCTTCCACATCCTCGCCACCAGCAGGTCGAGATGAAGAAGCGGTCTCTTTTTGTGGAACAGTTTTAGACGTTTTTGCCATTTAAAATTTCGTGAACACAAAACAGAAGTATTTGGTATTTTAAGAAAGAGTTTGTAGTAAAACTCACAGATTTACAAGCAGAAAACTCAGAAAAGACGAAAAGGGACTTAGAAAAATTGGAAGATTGAAGACGTAAAGTATGAATGATGGAAGGAAAGGCTATTTATAGATTGAAGCAATGACGGTTCAATATCAGAGGTGGCCGACCACCGTGTGACACATTAAATGCCTTGATAAAACCGAACCGATGGGACAACTATCACATACGTCATGGTCGAGATCGATGCAAACGTTAGTATATATCTGACAGAGCTGTTGGGAAATCATATCGTTTCTCGCCACATCCTTTTTCAAGAAACGAGGGGACTATCTGTGTACGGTCAGAACCGATTGAGTCAGTCGTACGGACTGATCGAGACGTCAATACTTTGATCGAAAGGTATCTGCGTAATGTCAGATCGAGGTCCGAAGAAAGGGGCTTCAGGATTCGAGCTCCAAGTCCGATCAAGGATTAGTTCGGTATCATTATCGGGCCCATGACCAAATCGAACCACGGGACAAAAGGTTGTCGGAGATGCATAGACCGGCCAACACCCACCCCGAATATCAAGACTCCGAGTCAGGATCGAGCTCGAGTCAATGCTAATGGATCGACCCAATATCGAGTTCGAGTCAGTATCGAAGCTCACAGACAAGGCCGTTACAGCCGCACTAAGGGAGAGAATCCTGGCGGGAAGTAGGAAAAAGATAATACATCATGGGCTCTCCACTACGTATTTTTTATTATTGTATATAAAGTAGGATCCCTCTACTATAAAGGAGGGTGGGAGGATAGATTGTAAGAAGGGACAGATTGGAACAAAAGATTTCTTCTCATATTGAAAGATATCCCCTTGTGTTTATCTCCATTGATCTTATTCGTTCTTCTTCTCACTATTCTCATTCTCATAGTCAAGAATACATGTATTTTTATGTATCAAATTATATCACATATCCTTAGAACCATATACAAATTTAACTCTATCTAGTTTTTCGGGTAAACAGTCCCCCTCCTTGTACTCTTGGTATATCAATAAACAAGGTAGGGGTCCTGCCAAACCCCTCACCGAATTAGAACACAACATGTTTGGGTGGTTTGAAATTAAAAAAAAATCCATTATCGAGTAAAATATTTCAGTATTCATAATGTTTACTAATACAACAACAACAACAACATATCCAATATTATTCCACATCATAATATTTGAGGAGGGTAGTGTGTATGCAGACCTTATCCCTACCTTGTGAGGATAGAGAGGTTGTTTCCAATAGACACTCGGCTCGGAAAAACATAAGCACCACATTAATAAAAATATAGACAAGAAGGGACAATGCCAAAAAAATATTTTTGTATTCATAATGTTTACTAATAGAGTAAAAAAAAATTAAAAGACACAATGCTAAAGATCTCACGTCAAAACGGTTCATCGCCCATGTACTAATTACACTATACAATAAATATTGTATCAAAGAGTAATTCTTTTCAATATTTTTTGCTTATTCGATTGTTATTTGGCTCTACTATAATATATGAGACACTTAACAATACTCTATAAGCTTTTAGTACGCATTTCTCAACACAAAGCTTTAGGGTTCTAAATAATAATGAGAATATAATTGACCTCACATTACATGAATTACGTATAAATTTCAATGTTGTTATATATGCGAAACAATATAAGAGCACAATTTAATATTAATATGTAATTCACATGGTGACATGCATATGTTAGCATGAATAAGAACTGTTAGAATTTATGGACTTGCACATATATTGTATTAGGAATAAATATGTGTTGGTTACTATCACTATAAGGTTGGCCTAAATTAAAGTGATCTACTAAGGTTTAAAGTTAAATAGGCCAAAAGGAAACCTTATAAAGTATGAGGTCATATGTGTAGATACGGATGTTATTTCTAGTTTAATGATGATCTAAATTAGAAATACAAAAACATGTGCACCTATTAAATGGGTTATGGTCCCCAAATCAGACGTAATATTTTCTTTCTAACATACATTCGATAGAAATAGTAGAACGACTTATGTCTTGATTTGGAAGAATGTAAATCGAAAGATCCTATAATCTCTATGGCACTCATGGATTCAGGTACGCTTCCGCATCTAGTATTTGTTTTTGATGATTTGACATGATAAGCCTTGGGTCTTGGGTAAAAGATGACGGTGTTCATCTTAAAGTAATTTAATTCTAATAATTGGCATCTGAAGCATGTATCACATTAAATTATTGAGAAACCTTCTTTAGAGAACGTATTGGATGAAGTATTACTGCGAGAAAGCTTTTGTTTGGTTATTTGTAAATTAAACGGACATTCTTGCAACTCAATGTTTCTGTCAAAAATTTCGTTACCTGCAATTCTAAGAATTGTGATTAAATTCCTTTTCCAACTACTGCCGTCAAAATAGAAGATTTGCAATTCCCTTTAAAAGCATCTGTTAGGTTTGTTAAAAAAATTAATAGTTAATGCTTCTTTGGTTGGTTACATTTATTCTGATGGTTTATGGATTCAGATTCACTTATATCACGACCCAAAATCCAACTAGTCGTGATGACACATAACTCAACCCGCTAGATAAGTCAGTTATCAACTATCCAATTCCAATGAAATTTAACAAGACAATAAAGTAAGAGAAAATATCTATATCTTATACATTCCCCAAGGACTGGTAGTACAAATCATAAGCTTCTAAGATTAGAATTTACAAAGCTGGAATGAAATAAATACATCATCTGTTCGAAATGTACATAAACAGATTTTTATAAATCTAAGGCTACCATGAACAAGAGGCAGCTACGACCGGAACACAGGTACGTCTCCAAATCTAGCTCACCTCGATCCCAGCAACATCAGCATGCAATATCTGCACGCAAGATGCAGAAGTATAGTATGAGTACAACCGACCACATGTACTCAATAAGTAACAAACTTAACCTTAGGTTAAAAGTAGTGACGAGCTGGAACAAAGGTCGGGTCCAACACCAATAGCCAACAACAGTCCATAACAACGTAAAGCAAGTAATAAAGGAAGTAACTCAGAGATAAAATGCTCACCTTAATCATAATTTCTGAAAAGAGTTCTGCCTCTCAAGTGTATCAGTGAAAACTAAAGTCTTTTACCGAAGTTGCCAAAAATATAAATAAGTTTGAAAACAATAATTTTCACAAAAATCCTTTCAACAATAAATAAGATGTTTCAGTTTCTTTCCAGATAACCAGTGAAAAATGCATCACTATGCCCATATGCCAATATGTGTGAGAAGTCATGAATGACGTGATACCGTACAACATGAGAAAAATACATCTCTATGCATGTATGTCAAATGTGCAAGTCAATGCGATGCAACTCAGTCATAAAACCATATGCATACTCTCAAAGTATCATTTCACTAAGTCCTCCCAGTCACTCAATCCTCCCAATCGCTTGACACTCGAACTCGGCACTTGGCACTCGAAATCAATAGGTACCTGCGCTCACTGGGGGTGTGTACAGACTCCGGAAGGGCTCCTTCAGCCCAAGCTTTATAACAAGCCAATCATGGCATAAATCAGTCAACCATGCTGCAGCGTGCAGCCCGATCCCATAAATAATAATATATATAAAGCCAATATGGCCTGCTGCGCCGTGCAACCCGATCCCATAATCATCCTCCCAAACAGGCCCTCGGCCTCACTCAGTCATCAATCTCTCCAGTCTCTCGGGCTCACAATGTCATAAAAATCATCCCAAAATGATGATATGATGAATCAATAAATAGCAAAAGAGACTGAAAGATGATATGAAATGAATGAACATGACTGAGTATAAAGTTATAATTTAAACAAATAATTCGACAGTAGAAATGACCTCAGTGGGTCCCAATAAGGCAATAATACCAACATTTGTCTAAGTATGATTTCTAAAATGAGTCACAACTTAGTTTCTTTAACACATAAAAATACATGGAGAAATACAGGTTAATTGACTATAAAGCTCTACGGAATCAACCGAGTCTCAATTTCTACGGTGAATGCCCACACGCCCATCACCTAGCATGTGCATCACCTCCAAACAATTTACATAACACGTATAATAAGGGTTCATACCCTCAGCTCCAAGATTAGAGATGTTACATACCTTAAAATAGCCGAATCTACTGCCGAGCAAGCTAAACAATACTCTGCAAATTCCATTCCGCGTATATCAACCTCCATACACCTTCCTATCTCCTCAACTCAATCCAAATGATTTGTATCTATTCAAACATCATACAAATTAATCAAAATATACTCCAATGCTTACAGTTTAACAATTTATAAAATTTTCCAACTCTACTCGAAAAATCGGCAGTGGGACTCACGTTTAGGAATCCGACGAAACTCAAAAAATTTGACAACTCATTCAATTACGAGTCCAACCATACTAGTTTCACTCAAATCCAATTTCGAATTGACACTCAAATCCCAAAAATTTATTTTTATGAAATTTCTACAAGTTCCCCCAAATTTCCATTCCAAAATACTGATTAAATAATGAAAACAATGATATATTCATGTATATTAATCAAATCCGAGTGAGAATCACTTAGCTCGATGAATTTCTTGAAACTCCCACGAAACATCGCCACAAAACGAGCTCCCAAAGTCCAAATATGAAAAATGAGATAAAACCCTCATTCATATAGTACAAATTTGATCCCCATTGTGCTGACCGCGCAGTTTTTTGTGCGGCCGCATATCCCAGGTTTTGCGGCCGCAATCCAAATTGTGCGGCCGCATTTCAGCAGCTCTGCACTACCGGGATTCAGTAATTGACCATAACTTTCTCTATAAATGTCCAAATGATTAAAGGTTTACCTTTCTGAATACTAGATTCATAAGGCTACACATTTTGTTTTTAAATCATCTCCAAATTCCTTGTATATTAAAAAATATAAGCTTCCAAAGTCGGACCATCGAATCTGCAGAAATCTAAATTCTACGGTACGCACAGTTCCTCTGTTGTCCGTACTTTTCCTCTGCCTCAACATTCCAAAATGTGCCCCCCGCACTTCCAAAGTTCAAGAACAACATCAGAGTGCCGAAATGCCCAGACTCACTCAAAGCTCACCCAAAACACACCCGGGATGCTCAGGACCCTGTCCGAATATACCAACAAGTCCTAAAACACGATACGAACTTAGGTGAGCCCTCAAATCACATCAAATAACGTGAAAAACACAAATAGTACTCCAATTCAAGCCTAATGAAAACTAACAATTTCCAAGTTCTACATTCAATGCTGAAACCTATCAAATCAAGTCCGATTCCAATGAAATTTAACAAGACAATTAAGTAAAAGAAAATATCTAAATCTTATACATTCTCCAAGGACTGGCGGTACAAATCATGAGCTTCTATGATTAGAATTTACAAAGGTGGTATGAAATAAATACATCATCTGTTTGAAATGTACATAAACATATTTTTATAAATCTAAGGCTACCATGAATAGGAGACAGCTACGACTGTAACACAGGTACGTCTCCAAATCCAACCCAGCAACATCAGCATCCAATATCTGCACGCAAGGAGCAGAAGTCTAGTATGAGTACAACCGACCCCATATATTAAATAAGTAACAAACCTAACCTTAGGTTAAAAGTAGTGACGAGCCGGAACAAAGGTCGGGTCCAACACCAATAGCCAACAACAGTCCATAACAACGTAAAGCAAGTAATAAAGGAAGTAACTCAGAGATAAAATGCTCAACTTAATCATAATTTCTGAAAAGAGTTCCGCCTCTCAAGTGTATCAGTGAAAACTCAAGTCTTTTACCGAAGTTGCCAAAAATATAAATAAGTTTGAAAACAATAATTTTCACAAAAATCCTTTCAACAATAAATAAGATATTTCATTTTCTTTCCAGATAACCAGTGGAAAATGCATCACTATGCCCATATGCCAATATGTGTGAGAAGTCATGAATGACGTGATACCGTACAATATGAGAAAAATGCATCTCTATGCATGTATGTCAAATGTACAAGTCAATGCGATGCAACTCAGTCATAAAACCATATGCATACTCTCAAAGTATCATTTCACTAAGTCCTCCCAGTCACTCAATCCTCCCAATCGCTCGACACTCGAACTTGGCACTCGCACTCAGTAGGTTCCTGCGCTCACTGGGGGTGTGTATAGACTCCGAAAAGGCTCCTTCAGCCCAAGCGCTATAACAAGCCAATCATGGTATAAATCAGTCAACCATGCTGCAGCGTGCAACCCGATCCCATAAATAATAATATATATAAAGCCAATATGGCCTGCTGCGACGTGCAACCCGATCCCATAATCATCCACCCAATCAGGCCCTCGGCCTCACTCAGTCATCAATCTTTCCAGTCTGTCAGGCTCACAATGTCATGAAAATCACCTCAAAATGATGATATAATGAATCAATAAATAGCAACAGAGATTGAGAGATGATATGAAATGAATGAACATGATTGAGTATGAAGTTACAATTTAAACGAATAATTCGACAGCAGAAATAACCTCAATGGGTCCCAATAAGGCAATAATACCAACATTTGTCTAAGCATGATTTCTAACATGAATCACAACTCGGTTTCTCTAACACATAAAAATACATGGAGAAATACGAGTTAATTGACTATAAAGCTCTACGGAATCAACCGAGACTCAATTTCTACGGTGCACGCCCACACGCCCGTCACATAGCATGTGCGTCACCTCTAAAAAATTCACATAACATGTATAATCAGGGTTCATATCCTCAGTTCCAAGATTAGAGATGTTACTTAGCTCGAACAAGCCGAATCTACTGCTGTTTTTCAATTACCACTTGTAAATCCGGCTATTTTTGAATTTCATATTTTGGGCCCACCATGATTTATTTGACTTAACTAATTATATATTTCGGTTTGGAGAACTTAAATTTGAATATTGGTACAGTTGTATATATTTTGAGATGAATAAATTGAAGTTAGATGTTGCTAAAGTGACCTCTGTAATGGAAATTTATTTATTTTAGAATGTAAAAACTTTTGTGCTTGTAACCTATATGAATATGGATCTGCCCAAAGGAAGGTCAATGTTCAACCGAATTACATGTGTAGTTTTGTGGTAATAAACACGTGATGATTGTTTGGTTTTTACGTGTGAATAATAAATCGGCCAAAAGGAAGTTTTATTATTCGACATGTTCTTTTATTATCAGTGTTTGATTACTACACCAAGATACCACTTACAAGTTAATAGTTTTTCCAAAGATGAAATATTAATGGAGTGGTCAGTACCTTGAGATGGGATTTACCTTTATTCGAATTTATTTTCATTTTGGTTTTAAGTACTATGTGAGCTTATTTCGTTGTTTATTGTTTTCTGGATTCAGTTAAAATTACTTCTGCAAATATTACTACTAACAACAATTCAATTCTAGACATATTCGGGGGCACTATGTATGAAAAAACTACGACGACAAAGGAATTCATGACCAAAATTGAAAATGAATTTGTCAAGAATGAAAAGGCGAAGAATCACACTTTTGACAAATTCGAATTCAATAGTACAGAAAGAATAAGAAAGTTGCGGTTATAGCAACAAAAAAGAAACAACATAAGGAATTAACTAAGGATAGTTGTTTCTTCAGTGAAGCTGAAAGTCATCAGAAGAAGGATATTCTTCTTAGTTTTGTTTGTTCTAAGGTTAATTTGATTTCGGTACCAAGACATGCGTGGTGGATTGATTTTGGTGTATCAACTCACATCAATATGTCTATGCAAGGTTGCTGAAAGCCTAATGATAGTGAAAGATACATCTACGTTTATAACGACCCGATTGGTCATTTTGAGTATTACAACCCTGTTTTCCCATTTATTACTCAATTTATGCTTTACACTTGTTATATGACTTATCGGGGTAATTGGTTCAGGCCGGTGAGGTTTTGAAATGAATTGAGACACTTAGTCTTCAAGATGGAAGCTTAAGTTGAAATAGTTGACCGGAAGTTGACTTATCTGTAAACGACCTCAGAATAGAGTTTTGATGAATCCAATAGCACCATATGGTGATTTCGGATTTAGGAGTGTGTCCGAATATTTATTTTGAGATCCGTAGCTAAATTAGGTTTGAAATGGAGAAAATAGAAAATTTAAGTTTGGAAGTTTGATTGGGGAGTTGACTTTTTGATATCGAAGTCCGAATCCGATTCTGGAAATTGGGATAGGTATGCTATGTCATTTATGACTTGTGTGCAAAATTTGAGGTCAATCAGACTTGATTTGATAGGTTTCAACGTTGAATGTAGAAGTTGAAAATTGTTAGTTTCATTAGGCTTGAATTGGGGAATGATTCGTGGTTTCAGCATTGTTTAATGTGATTTGAGCTTTGGACTATGTTTGTATCATATTTTAAGACTTGTTGGTATGATTGAATGGGGCCCGAAGGGCACGGGTGTATTTTGGATCACTGGTTGAGAAACTAGTTAAGTTAAGGATTTGGAGTTTGACCATGGTCAATATCGGGTCAAGATGACCTCGTTTCGGTGTTTTGAGTACGCGAGCAAGTTCGTAACGTATTTTATGATTGAAACGCATATATGGTTTGTGTACGGGAGGTTCCGAATAAGTTTTGGGTCCTAAAGCGAAAATTCATTCGTTGTTGATTTTCTGGTGTAAAATAATTACGAAAATATCATTCTTATCCCTTAAATTTCCAGAATTCATTTAAATCTTCAAAACATCATATCTCCCTCATTTTTAAGGCCAAATTAGGTGATTCAAAAGTCTAACTTGACTGAAAGTTCACAAGGAATCCATTGGAGGCATCAAAAGAGAATTTTCTAATTGTTTGGCACACAAAACGAGGCAGAATAACATAAGCATGTAATGATCCAAAGGTCCATTTTTAGTTCTAGAGATCGAAATTTGATTTCGAGACTTTCAGGAGTTTGATAAAGAATTATAGGAATGATCCAAAAAGTTTGGTCTAATTTCATCAAGTCGCTATTGGATTTTTAGCGTGAAACATGATTTAATTGTTTAACAAGCGAAATTGGTATCGCATTGAGCAAATGAGCTCTGAATTGAGTTTCGATTGAAGGACTAGGTTCGTATTAATATTTGTGACTCATACGAATAAGAATCGTCGAATTCCGAGTTCGTATGATGGAGTTAGAGCCTTTTTAGTGAAAATAAAATATTGCTAGTGCAACAGGTTCTCATGCACACCTTTAGTGACCAGATATGGAATTTTAAGCGACGGGAATTGGGCTTTTAGTAACTAGAATAGTGTTTTTATTGAGCAGTTTTGTATTTTCAGCTAATTTCAACATTTTTGGACGAAAGAACACGGCTTGGGGCGATTATTGAGCGAGAAACCACGGGACATCTTGAGGTAAGTCACTTGTGATTATTTCTACTCCATAATATTGAATTATCATCTAATAATCCAACTAGATTACATGATTTTGAGGTATAAATCGGGGATTTGGACCTAGGGATTTGAAAATAAGATTTGAGGATTTGGAGGTCGAGTTGATGTCAGAATTTGGTAAAATTGGTATGGTTAGACTCGTGGTTGAATGGGCTTTCGAATTTTGTTGGAAAAAATAATATTTTCTTATGGATTTAATTCCAATAATTTGCATTGACTGAATCGAATTAATTGTGGCTAGATACGAAGCTTTCGGAGACCAATTCACGAGGCAAGGGCATTGCGGAGTAAGAAATTACACTGTTTGAGATAAGTAACATTTCTAACCTTGGTTCGGAAGGTATGAATCCCTAAATGTTGTGTTAAATCAATTGTTGGAGGTGACGCACATGCTAGGTGACGAGCGTGTGGGCGTGCACCATAGAAATTGTGACTTAAATAAATTTTGTGGAGTTGAAATATTAAAGAACCATGTTATTATCCGTTTATCCTCCACGTGTTAGAGAAATTGAGATGAGGCACTTATTAAAGATCATGTTTAGGCTACGTGCCAATATTTTGGGACCCATAGGGTCGTGCTGCTGTTGAATTAATTATTTTAAAAATGTACATTTCACACTCAGTCACATTCATCCATTGTGAAGATATTTATGGGATCGAGCTGCGCGCCGCAGCAGGCCATATTGGATTTATATATATTATTATTATTATGAGATCAGGCTACACGCCGCAGCAGGCCTTATAAGCTTTATTATTATATGGATTGGGGCTGCCCGTCTGCAGCAGGCCTTATAGGCTTTATTATTATATGAATCGGGGTGGCCCGCCTGCAGCAGGCCTTATAGGCTTTATTATTATATGAATCGGGGTTGCCCGCCTGTAGCAGGCCTTATAGGCTTATTTATTATACGTATCGGGACTGCCTGCCTACAGTAGGCCATATCAGATTTATATTACGCTTGAGCTTAAGGAGCCCCTCCGAAGTCTGTGCACACCCCCAGTGAGCGTATATGATTATATATTCGGGATGGACTTCCTAGGGCATGGACTTGCCTTACTTATTTATATTATGATGAATTTTCCCTGGACATAGATCTTGTCCATATCATTTATATTTGGGGATAAATTACCCCAAGGATGGATTGACCTTATACGGTACTAAGTGACTGACTGTTTGTCGATGTGTATACATATACGGGATAGAATATCCCTGAGCTGGATTGACCATAAACAGTACCGAGTGACATAATGATTAATGAGCAGTAGTACATGAGATCTTTCCACTGAGATGTCACATTCCGCATATCATGCAGAATTGATCTATTTTGCTAGTACTGAGTTTAACTGTTGAACTTGAAAGCATGCATACATTTATGTACCATTATTTATGTACTGGACTGTACCAGCGGAGCTCGTCACTACTTTCAGCCCAGAGGTTAGTCTTATTACTTATTGAGTTGGTTGTACTCATACTACACTCTGCGCCTCGTGTGCAGATCCAGGTGCTTTCAGACACGGAGACTGTTAGATCTTAGAGTGCTATCTGTTAGAGACTATCAAGGTAGCTGCCTCGCATTCGCTGACCTTAACTCTCTCTTTCTCTTAGTTATTTTACTGTTCTATACTGTCAGACGGTGTTTTTATCAGTCAGACTTTTTATTCATATTAGATGCTCATGTACTTAGTGGCACCAGTTTTTGGGGAGTGTTTATATCTATATTTATGAGATTTCGTCCGCTAAATATAAATATTATGTTTTCAAATTTAAAAGATATAGTATTTTATTGAGATTATCGGTTTGCCTAGTATTGAGATAGGCGCTATCACGACAGGTGAGATTTTGGATCGTGACAATTTGGTATCAGAGCCTAGGTTACATAGGTCTCACGAGTCATGAGCAGGTTTAGTAGTATCTTTTAGATCGGTAGAGAGATTTTTGTACTTATCTTCGAGAGGCTGCTGAATCCTTAGGAAAAATTTCATTTTCTTGTATTCTGTTGTGCGAATTTATTGATTCCAGAAATTAAATTGTTGTTATTCTATTCTCTCAAGATGGTGAGGACACGTACTACCAGATCAGATGGTCAGCCACCAGTTAAGGTCGTGAGAGGTCGAGGCCACGGTAGAGGCCGTGGTAGAGCTCGTACAGCAGTTAGAGCAGCACATGTAGCACCATCAGTTGCTCTAGCTCAGGAGAAAATTCAGATATAGTTGAGCCAGCGGGGCCGGCTCAGGCACCCTTTGTGCCCATTGGGATTCCATGAACGAGGTTCGAGATGAGTATTCTTTGTTTTGGTGATGGGCCAGTCTGGAGGACTTGAGGCTAGGGTTAGACCTCAGCTTAAGCTCGGTAGTTTCGGATGTAAGAACTTGTGCGTTTGGACTTATGCGTCGGTAGTATCCCTATGAGTGGAATTTGTGGCTCGATGGGCATTTGAATGACTATATGATGAGCATGATATAATGCGTGATGTGTTCAGGTGGGTTGAATGAGACGAATAAAGTTTACATGTCACTCAAAAGTCTGCTATTGGGTACTTGATTCATGTTTTGATGTGACATACAGTTTTGAGTTGTGAGTGCGTTAAGGGATCTGTCATGTTGTTTAATTGTGGAGCGAAGTAGATTTTCATGTCGTGTTGATGAGTTCAAACTCAGAAAGATTAAGTGATTGCATAGTAATTATGACTACGAAAGGGTATAACAAGATGCCAATTTGAGGCTAAGTAGGTGGGTTATCCCCTGCGGAGTAACCTACAAAGGTGTGTTCCTTATAATGTTGAGTAGAGAGTTTCTTTTCTGCCAGCGGGGCGTAGGTGTTGAGACTTAAATTTGAATCTGGTTGAGAAAGTTGACTTGTGTGTCAAGAGAATGAATGTGAGTTTAGCGGATGCTTGAGGTATTTTTATGGTTGGCGTTGCATGAGCTTGAGAAGAATTTTTATTGAATTGACTGTGGTATTATGGCAGTAATAGAGTATGGGTATTGTGAGTTATCGAGTGTTTTAATTTATGGCTTTGAGCCAAGTGGGGGAGCCTACTATTGACAATTCAATTTTATGGTTATATGTTAAATTTTAGTTTTGGTCTGAGGCATACTTCTGGATTAGTTATGACTTGCAGAGGTTGAGATCGAGAATGACTCGAGTAATGAAATTCCTAAATACAGGTTATATTGTGCTTTATGAGTATATGAAAATCATGGAATGAGTGAGTTGTTATTTGTGAAGGATGTAGTGCGCACGGAGTATGAATTTAATAGGTGGTGTTAAGGCAGGGTTACCTCTTTGAGTATTGTTGTGATAATGGGGTACATGTCTTTCATCCCATTTGGGCAATACAATTTAGATGTGAGCAAAGTGGGTGACTCCCGAGAAGGTTCTAATGGGTTCGAGATTTATATATAGCAATCGAGATTTTTTCCGGATTTGTGTATGGATAGAATCTGAAATTTACGTTTAATGGTGTCGGGGCGTGCGATAATTCTGTTTGACTATGGATTCTACATTTTAGTATAAGAAAGGAAAGAGAAACAATTTTAAATTCACATAAGGTCCTTAAGAGTGAGTGTTACGGTTGTGGTATTTATGGAGGTGCTTAAGAAGAATACAATGGCTTATGGGTCTTAGGGCAGTGTGATTTTATGTTAGGATATCTTGTAGTGAGCTTTGGGTAAGGATCATAGTGTTCTGACAAGGAGAAGTGTCAACTTGAGGGTAATTCAAAAGAAACTCGGAGAAAATATAATAATAATAGGACAACTTGGTAGTAGGCTAGACCAATATTGTAATGGTATGCTTGGTTATTTTGGGTAATTATTATAGTGTGAGGCTCTACAGATGTTTGGGTGACCTGCATAGCTTGGTAGATATAGGGAGATTCAACTCTAATAGCTCAGTTATGTACAAATGAGTTTTGAAGAGTCCTTGATGGTTTCTATCATGGTTCGAACCAGATATGTTTCTACCAGTGTGGGGGACATGTTGTGTATTGTGATTTTCTACTGGAAGGAAGCAAGAGAAAGGTTTCTAGCTAACTGGGTATGTAATTTGTTGGTAACTCAGAGTTGATAATGAGATTCTCGTGCTTTTCACATGGTCGTGCATTAAAGATATGTTAGTCATTTGAATGCTAGAATTGGGATCAGTTATGATGATTCATGTGTCCTATGAATTTGGAGACTGAGAGTTCTGAGAAGAATATTATTTCAGGGTTACGGCCTGGTTGAGGTGAGTATTTTATTTAAACTCAGTGGAGGCATTAGTTGCGTTAATTATTTGTGATAGCTACGCACTATGAGTGCGCATATATGTATGGTTTGAGCCCATGTGTGGGCGTCAGAGCTAGTATTCATACTCAGAAGAATTCCTAGACTATGATATGCCTAGAGTTGATTGTTAATCGTAAAGTTATAACGTTTCTCATATTCGTACCTTTATCGAGAACTATATGGACTACACTTGAGGTTACAAAGAGACTAATTCCCTAAATAAATTGGGTAGTTATTATTTATGCGTTAACTTGCCGATTTGAGTGGTGATAGCACACTTTGCACCTGCCAACTCTATGGCGTGTTATTTATACCAGTCTAGGAGTATGAGAATCTTAATTCATTTATCATATACATATGTACTTATTTGATTGCTCATGTATGATATGCTTGGATTGGGGGCATGTGGCAATGCCATGCGGATTATATTATTGGCACGTGAATTGTCTGTGCGGGTCTAGATATTGATACTATAGCACGTGAGTTGTCTGTGCGGATCCAGATATTGATACTATAACACGTGGAGTTGTCTGTGCGAGTGGTGTTAATGTGAGCTCTAGAAGAGCTGGTTACTGTTATTAAATTTGTGTGTCTTGGTTCTACGATATATAATGAGCTTATAGCATTGCAGTTATGGTGCTGCTTGTTGAACTCGCAATACGGTTCTCTTCTATGAGACATTTTCCATTTTTGGGTACACATGTTGCGTAGTTGTGGCGTGAGTTATATTGGTATGGCATGTCTGTGGGATAGTAGTGTTTAAAAATATAAAGTCATTGTGCCTAGAATGTGTGCTATCGGATTTGATTACGGTATATTTGGGAGGATGACATTGAAAGTCGGCTTAGAAAGTGATTATGATTCGCGTTGGGGCGAGAGAGCCCCATGACTTGTTGATCTTATAATTAGTTATGAGATTCCGCGTGTTTCTTTAATATCAGTAGTGTACGAAGGTTTTGGAATGAGGTTTGGCTTGATATAAGGTTTAATACTATTACCGGTTAGTTTGGAGTAGTTACTGTGATCGGAAATGGTGTTGCGAGCATGCGAGTTGTGTAGTATGTTACATGATTATATCTCGGGTTACGGTTATGGCTTGATACAACTTGTTCAGACTCCTACAGTGTGTATATGTGAGATTAGGGTCTTGAAAAGAAATTCTGAATGTTGGAAATTGAATTCCAAGGTTTATGGGCTAAGGTTGAAGTAATGATCTTCAATTACATAGTATTGTCAGGCCTATATAGAATAGGGTGGCGTGGGATCACCGCGGGGTACGTGTGTGGTAATATGGAATAGTGATTTGATGGCTTGGAAACAACCATTGGCACGTTCGAGGACGAACGTATGTTTAAGTGGGGGAGAATGTAACGACCCGGACGGTCGTTTTGAGTATAACAACCCCGTTCCCCTATTTACTGCTCAATTTATGCTTTACAGTTGTTATATGACTTGCCGGGGTAATTGGTTTGGGCCCCGTGAGGTTTTGAAATGAATTGAGACACTTAGTCTCCAAGATGGAAGCTTAAGTTGAAAGAGTTGACCGGAAGTTGACTTATGTGTAAACCACATCAGAATAGAGTTTTGATGATTCCAATAGCTTCGTATAGTGATTTCGGACTTAGGAGAGTGTCCGGATATTTATTTTGAGGTCCGTAGCTAAATTAGGCTTGAAATGGCAAAAATAGTAAATTTAAGTTTGGAAGTTTGATCAGGGAGTTGACTTTTTGATATCGGGGTCGGAATCCAATTCTGGAAATTGGGATAGGTCCGTTATGTCATTTATGACTTGTGTGCAAAATTTGAGGTCAATCGGACTTGATTTGATAGGTTTCGGCGTTGAATGTAGAAGTTGAAAATTCTTAGTTTCATTAGGCTTGATTTGGGGAATGATTCGTGGTTTCGCCGTTGTTTGATGTAATTTGAGGTTTTGACTAAGTTCGTATCGTGTTTTAAGACTTGTTGGTATTATTGAATGGGGTCTCGAGGGGCTCGGTCTGTTTTGGATCACTGGTTGAGAAACTAGTTAAGTTAAGGATTTGGAGTTTGACTATGGTCAATATCGGGTCACAATGACCTCTTTTCGGTGTTTTGAGTGCGTGAGCAGGTTCGTAGCGTGTTTTATGATTGAAACGCATATATGGTTTGTGTCCGGGAGGTTACAAATGATTTTTGGGTGCTAAAGCGAAAATTCTTTCGAAGCTGATTTTCTGGTGTAAAATAATTACGAAAATGTCATATCTCCCTCATTTTAAGGCCAAATTGGGTGATTCAAAAGCCTAACTTGACTGAAATGTCACAAGGAATCATTTGGAGTCATCAAAAGAGAATTTTTGGATTCTTTGACACACGAAACGAGGCAGAACAACATTAGCATGTAGTGATCCAAAGGTCAATTTTCAGTTATAGAGATCGCAATTCGATTTCAAGACTTCCGGGAGTTTGATAATGAATTATAGGAATAATCTGAAAAGTTTGATATAATTTCATCAAGTCGCTATTGGATTTTTAGCGTGAAACATGATTTAATTATTTAACAAGCGAAATTGGTATCGCATTGAGCAAATGAGCTCTGAATTGAGTTTCGATTGAAGAAATAGGTTCGTATTATTATTTGTGACTCATAGGAATAAGAATCGTCGAATTCCGAGTTCGTATGATGGGGTTAGATCCTTTTTAGTGAAAAACACCTTTAGCGACCAGATTTGGCACTTTTAGCGACGGTAATTGGGCTTTTAGCGACCAGAATAGTGTTTTTATTGAGCAGTTTTATATTTTCAGCTCATTTCAATATTTTTGGACGAAAGAACATGGCTTGGGGCGATTGTTGAGGGAGAAATCAGGAAAAATCTTGAGGTAAGTCACTTGTGATCATTTCTACTCCATAATATTGAATTATCATCGAATAATCCGACTAGATTACATGATTTTGAGGTGTAAATCGGGGATTTGGACCTAGGGATTTGAAAATAAGATTTGAGGATTTGGAGGTCGAGTTGATGTCGGAATTTGATAAAATTGGTATGGTTAGACTCATGGTTGAATGGGCTTTCAGATTTTATAACTTTTGTCGAGTTCCAAGATGTGGGCCCCATGGGCGATGTTTGAGTTAAATTTCAGATTTTGTTGGAAAAATTAATATTTTCTTATGGATTTAATTCCAATAATTTGCATTGACTGAATCGAATTAATTATGGCTAGATACGAGGCTTTCGGAGACCAATTCACGAGGCAAGGGCATTGCGGAGTAAAACATTACACGGTTTGAGGTAAGTAATATTTCTAACCTTGGTTCGGAAGGTATAAATCCCTAAATGTTATGTTATATCAATTGCTAGAGGTGACGCACATGCTAGGTGACGAGCGTGTGGGCGTGCACCATAGAAATTGTGACTTAAATAAATTTTGTGGAGTTGAAATATTAAAGAACCATGTTATTATCCGTTTATCCTCCACATGTTAGAGAAATTGAGATGAGGCACTTATTAAAGATCATGTTTAGGCTACGTGCCAATTTTTTGGGACCCATAGGGTCGTGCTGCTGTTGAATTAATTATTTTAAAAATATACATTTCACACTCAGTCACATTCATCCATTGTGAAGATATTTATGGGATCGAGCTGCGCGCCACAGCAGGCCATATTGGCTTTATATATATTATTATAATTATGGGATCGGGCTGCATACTACAACATGCCTTATAGGCTTTATTGTTCTGGATCAGGGTTGCACGCCGCAGCAGGCCTTATAGGCTTTATTATTATATGGATCAGGGTTGCCCGCCTGCAGCAAGCCTTATAGGCTTTATTATTATATGGATCAGGGTTGCCCGCCTGCAGCAAGCCTTATAGGCTTTATTATTATATGGATCGGGGCTGCCCGCCTGCAGAGACCTTATAGGCTTATTTATTATACGTATCGGGACTGCCCGCCTACAGTAGGCCATATCGAATTTATATTACGCTTGGGCTGAAGGAGCCCCTCCGGAGTTTGTGCACACCTCCAGTGAGCGTATATGATTATATATTCGGGATAGACTTCCCAGGGCATGAACTTGCCTTACTTATTTATATTGTAATGAATTTTTCCTGGACATGGATCTTATCCGTATCATTTATATTTGGGGATAAATTATCCCAGGGATAGATTGGCCTTATAAGGTACTGAGTGACTGACTGTTAGTCGATGTGTATATATATACGGGATGGAATATCCCTGGGTTGGATTGGCCATAAACAGTACCGAGTGACCGAATGATTAGTGACTAGTAGTACATAAGGTCTTTCCACTGTGATGTCACATTCCTCATATAATGCAGAATTGATCTATTTTGCTAGCACTGAGTTTAACTGTTGAACTTGAAAGTATGCCTACATTTATGTACCATTATTTATGTACTGGACTGTACCAGCGAAGCTCATCACTACTTTCAGCCCAGAGGTTAGTGTTGTTACTTATTGAATTGGTTGAACTCATACTACACTCTGCACCTCATGTGCAGATCCAGGTATTTTCGGATACGACGACAGTTAGATCTCAGAGTGCTATCCGTTGGAGACTATCAAGGTAGCTGCCTGGCGTCCGCTAACCTTGACTCTCTCTTTCTCTCAGTTATTGTACTGTTCTATACTTTTAGACGGTGGTTTTATCAGTCAGACTTGTATTCATATTAGATGCTCATATACTTAGTGACACCGGGTTTTGGGGAGTGTTTATATCTATATTTGTGAGATTTCCTCCACTGAATTTAAATATTATGTTTTCAAATTTAAAAGATATGGTATTTTATTGAGATTGTCGGCTTGCCAAGTATTGAGATATGCGCCATCACGACAGGTGAGATTTTGGGTCGTGATAGTGTTGGTGACGACAAGTCGATGAAAGTTGAAGCAATTTGAACTTTTAGATTATTGTTAAGAACTGATTTTTATTTGGATTTGAATCAGACTTTTATTGCATCGTCTTTTAGACAGAATATGATTTTTGTTTCTGTATTTGACAAGTGTAGTTATTTTTATTCTATCGGAAAACTTATTAAATAGAAAACATAAAGAAAAGACAAGCAAATCTGACAACTACTTAAAGGGAAGACCTCCCTGTTAAATTATTTTGAATGAACTGACATACTTAATACAACTAGCTAAATCTTCATATTATGAGATTTTGATAGCACTCGCTCACAGAACAAGATATAAATAAAAAGAAAATGAAGGTACCAAGTCACTAAATATGGTAGCTAGAGATTATGAGATGAGTTTTTTCATATTTTCAATAATTTGGTGGACTTTTATTTAACTTTCAGCAATAGCACAACTTGTTAGTTCACCATCAATTGATGCCAAGAGAGTTCTCTTCAATGTCTACTACACAACAAATAATATCTAACTTTGTGATATATACTCAAACTCAATTATGCTACTATCACTTAAATTAAGTAGAAATCAAATAATATCCACCCATGTTGTCCCATATTACACTTTTCTCAAGTAACTTTGTAATCCCTAATCTTTGTAAGACTTCATTTTCTCATAATTATAATCTTGATAAATCAATACTACTCCAATCTCTCCAACTATCAGAAAATACTCAAAAAGTAGAATGGAGAAAAGATATATCTAAATGTAATCTTTTTTGTGAGGTATATATTTTGATGTCAAATTATCAATTGTCAAATACACTTCTTGATTTCAACAGAATAAACAATTCATCTCTATGTCGCAGTTTCACAACATAAGATGTTCTCCAGATACATAGTATTCTTCATACTCGCCTCACTAATTTTGGGAAAATACACATAATATTTGGGCAAAATATACATAAGCTTTGAGACCCCATTTCAACAACAACAACAACAACAACAACGACTCTGTAAAATCTCACTAATAGGGTCTGGGGAGGGTAGTAGAGTGTACGCAGACCTTACCCCTACCCCGAGGGAATAGATATGTTATTTTCAAAAGACCCTCGGCTCAAGAAGACGAAAAAAGATAATATATATATATCAGTACCATCAACAATGTCTCGATTGTACTATGGAATAAAAAGTGAGAGACACAAGTCTACCTTGTAGAGAATATAGGATAAGATTGAGACTTGGCAATGACCTTCTAAGTAAAATTCATAACTGAAAGAATTGAAGGACAAAATCACACAAGTCAAAATGGAAATGCAAAATCATTGTGATAGAATACTGTTGCAAATTCCATTTGTCACGACCCAAAATCTCACCTGTCGTGATGGCGCCTATCTCCATATTAGAAAATCCAACAATCTCAATAAACCACCATATCTTTTAAGTTTGAAAACAAAATAATTAAATTCAGCGGAAGAAACTCACAATTTCAAATATAACACTCCCAAAACCCGGTGTCACTGAGTACATGAGTATCTGATATGAATACAAAGCCTGACAGATAAAAATAACTATCTGGAAATATAGAACAGTATAATAATTAAACAGGAAAGGAATCGAGTATGCGGACGTCAAGCAGCTACCTTGATAGTCCCCAACAGAATTAACTTCGAAATCTAGCAGTCGCCGTATCCGGGAGCACTTAAATCTGCACACGAGGTGTAGAGTGTAGTATGAGTACAACTAACTCAATAAGTAACAAGACTAACCTCTGGGCTGAAAGTAGTGACGAGCTTCGCAGGTACAGTCCAATATAAATAATGATACAAAAATGTAGGCATGCTTTCAAGTTCAACATTTAAACTCAGTACAAGTGAAATAGATCAGTACTGCATGACATGAGGAATATGACATTTCAGTAGAAAGATCTCATGTAAATAATGGTCACAAATTACTCAGTCACTCTGTACTGTTTATGGCCAATCCAGCCCAGGGGTATTCCAACCCGTATATAAATACACATTGACTGACAGTTAGCCACTCAGTACCTATAAGGCCAATCCAGCCCTGGGTAATTTATCCCCAAATGTAACTGATACGGACAAGATCCATGTAGAGGTAAATTCATTACAATATAAATAAGTAAGGCAAGTCCATGCCCTGGGAAATTCATCTCGAATATATATAATCATATGTGCTCACTAGGGGTATGTACAGACTCCGGAGGGCTCCTTCAGCCCAAGCATGATATAAAGCCTATATGGCTTACTGCAGGCGTGTTACGTTTCGCATTTTCGTACGTTAAAGTTTCGTCGTTAGTTAATTGACGTAGACTCGGGGTCAGCAGAGTCTCCCCTGTAATTGGGCCTATCCACTTGCCAGAGTAACACCAAAATAACTCCTAACAACACATCCACAACCAAACACAATACCACAAGGTATATATCAATAACACCAATCTCAGCATTACAAGCACTGCATTATCATAATGATATCAGGACATGAAGCACATCATATGTATGCTCATCACCACATCTCTGGTCCTAAAAGTTGTTCATAATTTATTCCAGCATCATCAATTAATTTCATATTAACCACCACCTCATTTCGAATTTTTACAACACTTCTAACAGAATGTGAGGCATGAAGACCTCATGATTGCTTACTCGGATTAATGAGTCACATTTAATGTCACCTGGGCACTCATCGCATAGGTTAAAACTCATTGTTTACAGCACCAAAATGGTAATTCTCCGAAAATTCGACTTTCGCCATTTCAAGCCTAAATTGGCTACAGACCTCAGATTCACAATCCGGACATGCTTCCAAGTCCAAAATCACCCAACGGAGCTAACGGAACTGACGGAACTCTATTCCGGAGTCATCTTCACATAGTTCCGACTACGGTCAAAATCCTAAGACTTAAGCTTCTGTTTTAGGGACTAAGTGTCCCAAATCACTCTAAGTCATCCGTAAATCAAACTCGACCACACACGCGGATCATAATACATATTGCGAGGCTGTTCGAGATCTTAAGCCACTAAATGGGGCGTAAATTCTTAAAAAGACAAGTCGGGTTGTTACATTCTCCACCTCTTAAACGAACGTTCGTCCTCGAATGTTCTAAGAATTATTCTGAGGTTACCAAATTGATGATTTTACTTTTACACATATACTCACGGTTGATTCCACGTTACCGCATTTGAGATAAGCCCGACAACATCATTTTATTTGAGATTATTTCTTTTATCCATATTTGTAAACTTTAAGATCAATTTCATACACTCCAACATTTCAAAAGGTCTGATTTTTCACAACAACGCATGGTATTAGTCTCAACTGGCTATAGCAACTCGTGCCTACGCACACATCAATTTTCTTGATAGTGTTGAAGTACTTCAAACATTTTCTGGGGTGTTACATTCTCCCCAGCTTAGGATCATTCGCCCTCAAACACATAACATAAATTATCTCTTCCTTTGCAAATCTCAATCCTCCAAATACCTCCTGATGTGAACAATGTTCCCACACTCATAACACCTATCCTGATGTCGTGGTTGCTGAAGCTGAAGCTGATCCAAATGGGCCGGATAACCGCTGTAGTAACTCTGGAGTGGTGATGCACTGATAGGAGCTGAATGTGAACTTAATGCTGGCTTCCCAGAGTAAGGCATAATAGGACCGTGACTCCCTGAAGCACTAGGAGATGCAAGAAGTGCTGAATGAAACGGTCTGGGGGGATGACCCCTACCAAAATTATTCCTGCCTCCAGATGAGGCACCATTGAAACCACCGAACTGACGAAGCCTCTTATCGGACCTCTTCCTTCTCTCCTGTGCAAGAACCATCTCAATCCTCCTTGCGACATTAGCAGTCGCCTGAAAAGAAATCTCACTTCTGGTCTCCTTGGCCATCTAAAGTCTGATAGGGTGAGTGAGTCCCTAAATAAACCTCATCACTCTCTCTCCCTCCGTAGGTAGCAAAAGGAGAGCATGACGGGCCAAATCCACAAAATGGGACTCATACTGAGTAACAGTCATACTACCCTGCTGTAGACGCTCAAATTGCTTGCGAAATTCCTCTCTCAATGTAATAGGGAGGAACTTCTCCAGAAATAGTTGAGAGAACTACTCCCAAGTAAGTGCAGGCGATCCAACTGGTCTGGTCAATGTATAATCTCTCCACCATCTCTTGGCGGAACCCATCATCTAAAATACAGCAAAATCAACCCCATTGGTCTCAACTATACCCATGTTCCGCAGCACCTCATAGTAGCATTCAAGATAATCCTGTGGGTCCTCAGAAGGTGTACCACTGAAGTGAACTGGAGAGAGCTTAGTAAACTTATCCAGTCTCAATAAGGCCTCGAAAGACATGGCGGGCCTATCACCAGTCTGTGCCGCAACAACTGGCTGAACTACCCCAACTGGCGGGGCTGTTGGAGACTGATTCTGGGGAGCCATCTGCTCCGGAGCGGGAGTAGTGGGAGTTTGTGCTTCTCCCCCAGCCTGTGAGACGGCTGGTGCCACTAAAATGTACCATTCTGGGCCACGCCCTCCATAAGACTTACCAAACGGACTAGAGCATCCTAAAGTACTGGAGTGGCTATGAATCCTTCCGGGACTTGAACTGGTCCAACTGATACATTCTGAACTGGAACCTACTCCTGAAGGTCCACCTGAGGTTCTTCAATAGGTGCAGCTGCTCGAGCTCTGGACTGAGCTCTACCTCGGCCTCTATCTTGGCCTCTAGCACAACCTCGGCCTCGACCTCTACCCCTGGCCATAGTTGCCACCGAGGGTTCTGGTCCCTGACCATCGGTAGAGGTATTACGTGTTCTCACCATCTGCGATAGAATAAGAGTAGAATGGTTCACTCATCGATGATAGAATAAAATCGCACGACAGAAAAAGAAAGAAGTGATATTGTTTCTAAACTTCATAACCTCTGAGAGATAAGTACAGATGTCTCTGTACCGATCCTTCAGACTCTACTAAGCTTGCTCGTGACTCGTGAGACCTATGTAATGTAGGACTCTAATACCAACTGTCACAACCCTAAATTTCCTCCTTCGGACCGTGATGGCGCCTAACATTTCACTTGCTAGGCAAGCCAATGTTAGAATAATATTATCCATTTCTAAAACAATTTTTAAATTTGTTAATAACAAAGAACAAATGCGGAAGTAAAGTCTAAAATATAGTGAATAATCCATAAAAACAACGGTGTCTAAATACCATCCCAGAATTGGTGTCACAAGTGCACGAGCTTCTAGAATAAATATAAATAAAGGTCTGAATAAAATAAAGATGTCTAGAAACAAACACACAGCTAAATTAAAGTAGACGGGGACTTCAGAACTGCGAATGCCGTGCAGTTATACCTCAAGTCTCCTCTCAGTAGCTGAAATCCGAGCAAGTCTATGGTATGCCGTTGGGACCAACTCCAAAATCTGCACAAGAAGTGCAGAGTGTAGTATCAGTACAACCGACCCCATGTACTGGTAAGTGCTGAGCCTAACCTCGACGAAGTAGTGACAAGGCTAAGGAGGGTCACTTACATTACTTGTACGCAATATTAGTAACAACAATAATAATAGAAACAAATCAGGTAACTCGTTTATAATAATTGAAGCCAACTTAGCAGTCATAACCAATTATCATTTCCATCAATTTTGTTGCAGTGTGCAACCCGCTCTCATAATATATTCATTTTAATCAAGTCTGTTGCGGCGTAAAACCCGATCCCCCAATATATATATATATATATATGTATGTCGACTTTTAAATAAGTCTATGGCGGCGTGCAACCCAATCCTCCAATATGGACTTTTAATAAGTCTGTTGCGGCGTGCAACCCGATCCTCCAATATGAACTTTTTAATAAGTCTGTTGCGGCGTGCTACCAGATCCTCCAATATATTCATTATAATCAATTCTGTTGCGGCGTGCAACCCGACCCTCCAACATATTCATTTATCAATTCTTATAGAAAAAAATTCCCCAATAAATGCAACAATTAATATAAAATTATAAGACAACAAGCATAAAATAATTATGATTTAATTATGAAACAAACAAAGGCAAATAGCAAGTTATTATAAAAATCAGAGAGAAAATATGCAGTTTAATATTTAATATGCTAAATGTCAAATAATAATTAAGGCACATAATTCAAATAGCATGTAACAATTAATGTAGGAATTCAAGATTTAATATTTGACAAAGAATAGGAGAGAAATAATTATTATAATAATTAATTCATGATTTAAAACAATTTATGATTTTCAAGTAAGCAAGCAAACAATTAATTTGACGACGTATAGACACTCGTCACCTCGCCTATACGCCGTTCACATGCAATTCACATAACAAATAATTTAAGGGTTTTATTCCCTCAAATCAAGGTTAACCACGACACTTTTCTCGCTTTGAAAATTCCAATCAATTACTCGACCACAACTTTTCTTTTTAAATTTGTCTCAAAAAGCTTCAAATCTATTCACAAACAATTCGATATACTCAATACGAATCATAGGAATTAATTCTATATGAATTTACCAATTTTTTCGGATAAAACTCCGAAATTCATTAAAATATTCGGCAGTGGGATCCACGTCTCAAATCTCAAAAAACCTTATGAAATCTGAAAACCCATTCCGAGACGAGTCCAACCATACAAAAATTATCCAATTCCGACATCAAATGGACCGTCAAATCTTAAATTTTCGTCTTTGGAAGAATTTATAAAAATCTGATTTTTCTTTAATAAATTCACGGATTCATGATATAAATGAGTATGAAATCATGAAATATAATCAATATAGGATATGGAAAACTTACCCCAATGTTTTCCCGTAAAAATCGCCCAAAAATTGCCTTACCCGAGCTCAAAAATGGAAAAGAGTAGAAAATGGGTTGAAACCCCATTTCGAGAACTTAAGTTGTGTTTTTGGGATTTTTACCATTCGCGAACGCGGTCAGTGCCTCGCGTTCGCGAAGCACAAATTTGTGCTGTCCAATTTTTACTCTTCGCGAACGCAAGGGCTGCCTCGCGAATGCGATACTTGCCTGGCTTGGCCTACGCGAACACGAGATTTCCTTCGCGAACGCGAAGCCTAATTTTCCTGGCCAGCCTCTTTCCCTTCGCGAGCGCGAGGCTTCGATCGCGAACGCGAGGCTTCGATCACGAACGCGAAGCTTCGCACCTCAAGATTTTGCGAACGCGGCCCCCTCTTCCCGAACGCCAAGAGTAATTTTCATCTGCCTCCAGTTTCTTTTTCGCGAACGTGAGCCCCCTCTCGCGAACGCGAATAAGGATACCAGAAGCAGATTTCTGCAGTTGTTTCCAAGTCCAAAAATGATCTGTTAATCACCCGAAACCAACCCGAGCCATCGGGGCTCCAAACCAAACATACACCCAAGTCCTAAAACATCATACGAATTTGTTCGCGTGATCAAATCGCCAAAATAACACCAAGAACTACGAATCGGACACCGAATCAAAAGAAATTTCTAAAAAAAACTTTAAAACTTATATTTTTACAACCGGACATCCGAATCACGTCAAATCAACTCCGATTCTCACCAAATTCGGCCGACAAGTCATAAATATTATAGTGGACCTACACCGGGCTCCGGAACCAAAATACGGACCCGAGGTCAATAAATCCAACATCAGTAATTTCTTAAAAATCATTAAGCTTTCAAGCTTTTAATTTTTCATCAAAATTCCATATCTCGAGCTAGGGACCTCGGAATTCGATTCTGGGAATATGCCCAACTCCCAAATCACAATACGGACCTACCGAAATTGTCAAAACACTGATCTGAGTCCGTTTTCTCAAAATGTTGACTAAAGTCAACTCAGTTGAGTTTTTAAAGCTCTATTTCACATTTTAATCTATTTTTTACATAAAAACTTTTCGTAAAATTGTACGGACTGTGCACGCAAGTCAAGAAATGATAAATGGTGCTTTTCGAGATCTTAGAACACAGAATTACATATTAAATTTAAAGATGACATTTTGGGTCATCACATAGAACGCCCTAAGTCATTTGAAGCAAGACGCAACACTCTTTTGGTGCCTTGTTCAGTTCACCTTTTAACACTGTAAAACAGGTGGTTGCGAGGATACAAGTCTGGAAATAAGAGCTCTAGTACTTGTAGAAAATAGTTCTTTTGTGTAGTATAAGAGTTCTAACATCAGAAAATGGTCAAATATATCCTTGTACTATCGACAATAATTTAAATATATCCTTCGTTATACTATTTAGTTATTTTTTATCCTATCATTATACTATGAAACAAATATACCCTCATTTTGGACGGAATGCCACGTGGCTGCACATGATTAAATCGACCTTTTTCACTTTTCTTAACCCGATTCACTTAAAAAAAGAGGAGAATGACACAGTTATTCGAAAAAATAAAACTATTTACCCTTGCCTACCCATTTATTTTTCTACCCATCAAACTAATTACATTTCCTACCATAGTAGTTTTGTGGGGATTTTTCTCTTTTTTCTCCAATACTTTTTTTATTTCTATGCTTCTTTTCTTTTTTTCCTTTTTTTCTTTCTTTTCTCCTTTTCTTTTTTCTCGTTTTCTTCTTATTTTTTCTTTATTCCTTCTCTAATTTCATTTAACTTATTTTTTTATATTCTTTTTCTCTTCATAATCTAATTTCATTTACCGTTTTCACTATTTGTTTATTATTCTTTTTTATACAATAAGAATAAATAACTGATATAGTAAATATTTGTTTACCTTTTTTAAAATATAACTAGTATAATATACATTTTGTCTTTTTTTTTATTTTTTAAATTCAATTAATAAGCTGAAATAATATCAGTTGTCACTTGATCTAATTCACTGAATATCACATTGACTGCTGCTGAGCACCATAAATCACATAATCAGATTATAAGAATCAACACGTGATTTCCATGCAAACCTTGATCTCCTTCCCTATAAATATCAGTACACACTCTATCATTAACAGTAACACAACCAGTTATGAAGCAAGAAAACATGATCTACGGCCACCAAATCTCCATATATACAAGTTAGAATAGAAATGATAATAAAATATTGGAAAATGCAATAAAAGTACAAGTAGAAAAAAAGAGTTCTAATGCCATATGATACCAATATGGTATACATATATACCAACAGAGTATATGATTGCTCTAGAATATTGCTACAACTATCTGCGACTATACTATTATACCAAAACATTAAAGGATGCAATAAAAGTATGAGAAAGTTATATGCTCGCATTGCAAGCTAAATATTTGCAAAGCAACTTGCTCATTCCGTATACTAACAGGGTATATAGCTGTATGGGGTCGTTCCAACAATTGCCTATAACTATAAAAACTATTACATAATATACATAATCTATGTCCATCGGCACAAAAAAATTCCAACACTCCAAATCATGTTCATATAAATAATATCAGAATAGTAATCACTTAAAAATGCAGCTAAAACAACCAAAACAATGTTCAAACTACCATATGATACCAATATGACATATAACTATATTGTAATGACCCAACCGGTCATTTTGACTTTTAGAATCCCGTTCCCCTAATTAAAAAAAACTCCCTATATGTGCTTTTATTAATTTATGATTTGCGGGGATGGTTGGTTTGGGATTTGAAAGTGTTCGGGTTGAAATCGGAACACTTGGTTCCTTAAGTTGGCCTTAAAATGCTAAGTTTATCTTCGGTCAACATTTTGAGAAAATGACTCCTGAATCGGGATTTGACGCTTCCAATATCTCTATATGGTGATTTTGGACTTAGGAGCGTGTTCGGAATTTTATTTGGAAGTCCGTAGTTAAATTAGGCTTGAAATGGCTAAAATAGAAATTTAAGTTTGGAAGTTTGACCGGGGAGTTAAATTTTTGATACCGAAGTCGGAACTCAGTTCTGAAAATATTCATATCTCTGTTATGTCATTTATGACTTGTGTACAAAATTTGAGATCAATCAGACTTGATTTGATAGGTTTCGGTACCGAATGTAGAAGTTGGAAATTTTAAGTTTCATTAAGCTTGAATTGGAGTATGATTCGTGGTTTTAGCGTTGTTTGATGTGATTTGAGGTTTCGACTAAGTTCGTATAATGTTTTAGGACTTGTTGGTATATTTGGTTGAGGTCCCGAGGGGCTCGGGTGAGTTTCAAACGGCTAACAGATCATTTTTGGCTTTTGGGAGACTGCTCATAGCTGCTGGTATTTTCTTCTGATTTCCTTATACGCGATCGCGTAAGTCCGTCTGCGATCGCGTAGGGTAATTTGGGCAGAGGTGAATTTGTTCTACACGATCGCGTGAATTGGGTTGCGACCGCGTAGGCTTAGTTGAGGCAGTGCTGATTTTGTTCTTCGCGATCACGTAAGTTGGGACAACCTGTGCATCGCGTGGCATTGTTTGTGATCGCGTAGGGGAAATTGAGAGGAAGTTGGGCCACGCGTTTGCTCTATGCGGCCGCGTGAATAGGGATGCGATCGTGTAGAGTTGGAATCTTGTGCATCGTAATCGCGTGGCATTGTTTGCGATTGCGTAGGGTTATTTTTGGGCAGTAAATATTTGTGATACGCGATCGCGTGAGGAAGTTCGCGATCGCGTAGAAGAAATCACTAGGCAAGGAGTTTAAGTTCTCCCATTTTCCATTTTTACCGTTTTGGAGCTCGGATTGAGGAAATATTTGGGAAAATTTCAGAGAAAACAACGGGGTACGTGTTCTTAACTCAATATTGGTTAAATTACCCGAATCCATCACTGTTTTTATCATTTAATTGGTGAATTAAGTTGGAAAAGTTTGAAAACCCCTCTTGGATAGATTTGAGGATTTGAGGGCCGAATTGTTGTCGGAATTTAGTAATTTTGGTATGGGTAGACTCGTGGTTGAATGGGCGTTCATATTTCGTAACTTTTGCCGGATTCTGAGACGTGGGCCTCACAATCGATGTTTGAGTTAATTTCAGATTGTTATTGAAAAATGTAGTATTTTTTTATGAAATTGATTCCTATTAGTTTTAGTGATTGTATCGAATTATTTTGGCTAGATTCGAGCCATTCAGAGTTGGATAATCGAGGAAAAGGCTTACTAGTGGATTAAATTTGAGCAAGTTGAGGTAAGTCTCTTGTCTAACCTTGTGAGGGGGGAAATCTACCCCATAGGTGATTTAAATTAATAATTGTTGCTAATTACAGGGGCTACGTACGCACAAGGTGACGAGAGTCCGTGCATAGCTACTATTTATGCTAAAGTCCAAGTAGGATAGGACTCAAATCATGAATTACGTGTGATAAATTGTATCCTTTATTTAATTAAAGTATTTGAACTATATTGTGAATTATTAAGTAAAGATAGTAAAATATGGAAATCTCATATACTTAATTTTCTGTTTAAATTAATTTATTGTTAAAAGAAATTATTCATCCTCTCAAATTAATATTATAATAAATATACTCTCATTCCGGAGGTAGATAAGAAAATGTCCTCCTTTCTTGTGGAGCGGACTGAATGCCTCTGCAGTATAGATGCATCTATGGATCATGCCGCACGTCACTCGGCAGTGTACACGACACTCTAGATCAGGCCGTATGACCTCGATATAAATCGTGCCTAATAATAATAATAATTACACATTACCTTGATATTTTAATTGCAGTTTGTGAATTTAATTAATAGATTGGAAATTGTTGCATTTGAAGGAATTTAATTATTTCTGCTGGTTAAATAATATTATTGTTAACTCTATAAATAATATTGATTTAGATATTCTATTTTTATTTCAATTATTATTATTGACCCTTAGTGAGTGTCAAAGTCAGCCATCTCGTCTCTACCTCTTCGAGATTAGGCTTGATACTTACTGGGTACACGTTGTTTACGTACTCATGCTACACTTGCTGCACTTTTTGTGCAGGATCTGAGACGGGCACTAGTGGAGGACCTATCATCGCACACCCACGTTATCCAGAGGCGTAGTGGTGAGCTGACTTTCTGAGCCGTTCTGCAGCTACCAGTGCCTCTTCTTGTATTTGCATTCTGTCTAATTTATTTCAGACAGTATTTGGAGTTTTGTATAATCTACTAGATGCTCATACACTTGTGATACCAGGTCTTGGCACAGACACTAGTAGAATGTTTGAATTTAAATTCTGTTCTTGGTTATTTTAATTTATTAAATCTTTTCATATTGTCTAAATTCTTGCAAGTAATAAGAGTTTAATTACTCGGTTAATTTTAAAGAATTGAATATGGGTTTTAAATTACTAGTTGGCTTACTTAGCTGTAGTGTTGGGTGTCATCACGACCTTTAGGTGAAATTGGGTTGTGACAATATGGTATCAGAGCACTAGGTACACGTAGGTCTCACAAGCTATGAGCAGGCCTAATAGAGTCTTCCGGATCGGTACGGGGATGTCTGTACTTATTTTCGAGAGGTTATAGGGTGTTAGGAAACATCTTTTCTTCATCTTCCATCGTGCAATTGATGTAGTAGTAAATATCTTTCTCTTATTCTCTCACAAATGGTGAGAATGTGCTCTAATGAGGTTCCAAACCAGGGAAGAGCTACTCGCCCAGTTGCTAGAGGCCAAGGAAGAGGCCAAGGGAGGGCTCTAGCCCGTGGTAGGGGACGAGGACGTCTCAGGATTGTTCCAGTTATGCAGCCAGTGGGTCCAGCAAAGGATCCCATTATTGAGAAACAGGGCGAGGTGTGTGTGGCAGAGTCAGCTCAGGTGGATTTCACGTCTGCACCGGGATTCCAGGATGTCATGGGTCGTATGCTACGGTTCATAGACACTATGACTCAGGCCGGTTTATTTTCGGCAGACGCAACCATATCTCAGGCGGGTGGGGGAGCATAGACTCCGACCGCACATGCTCATGGGCAGGCAGCTGCTGTATATTAGACCCAGGGTGCACTACTTGTTGGTGGAGCCCAGCCAGTGGCAGCAGCTACACCTGAGCCCAGGCCAGCTGCAGCCGCTTATCTGCAGAAACTATTGGACAGATGGACTAGACTACATCCTTCTATCTTTGGGGGTTAGCGACATGAGGATCCCCAGGACTTCATTGATCGGTGCAGGGACAGACTGCACAACATGAGCATATTGGAGTCTCATATGGTAGAGTTTTCTACTTTTAAGCTAGAGGGCAGAGCCCGTAGATGGTGGAAGTCTTATATTCTTGGAAGACCAGCAGATTCTCCTCCCATGACTTGGGACAGGTTCACCCGTATCTTCCTGGACAAGTATATTCCACCCTCCCAGAGAGAAGAGTTGCGGTTTCAGTTTGAGCAGCTTCAGTAGGGTCAGATGTCAGTGACTGATTATGAGGCAAGGTTCTCTGAGTTATCTTGCCATGCACTTATGATACTCCCTACTGAGGCGGAGAGAGTGTAGAGGTTTGTTGCGGGTTTACATACTGGCATTCAGGCCACTATGGCCCGAGAGGTTGAGATGGGTACTTCGTATGAGCTAGTCGTGGAGATAGCCTGGAGGATTGAGGGGGTGCGTCAGCGGAGCCGAGAGCAGGTTATGAGAGATAAGCGGTTTAGATATTCTGGAGAGTTCAGAGGTGCTCCGTCTGGGGGTAGAGGTCAGTTCGTGAGAGGGCAGTCCAACAGGCCCCCATATCCAGTACCACCGCCTCCTCGGGGTGCTCCAGTGCGACCTTATTTCAGTGATATACCAGAGAGTTCTTATCGCTCACCAGCTATTCAGGGTTCTTCCAGTGGGTATTCAGGTCACCATTGAATCTCGGATTGAAGCGATTTGGTTTTCTATTTTTACCGATTTGGATCTCGGATTGAAGCGATTTTTGGGAGATTTTTAGAGAAAATAATGGGGTAAGTGTTCTTAACTAAATATTGGTTAAATTACCCGAATCCATCACTGTTTTTATCATTTAATTGGTGAATTAAGTTGGAAAATTTTGAAAAACCCTCTTGGATAGATTTGAGGATTTGAGGGCCGAATTGTTATCGGAACTTAGTAATTTTAATATGGGTAGACTCGTGGTTGAATGGGCGTTCATATTTCATAACATTCGCCGGATTTCGAGACGTGGGCCCCATGGTCGATTTTTGAGTTAATTTCGGGTTTTTATTGAAAATATAGTATTTACTTATGAAATTGATTCCTATAATTTTTAATGATTGTATCGAATTAGTTTGGCTAGATTCGCGCCATTCAGAGTCGGATAATCGAGAAAAAGGCTTACGAGTGGATTAAATTGGAGCAAGTTGAGGTAAGTCTCTTGTCTAACCTTGTGAGGGAGAAGTCTACCCCATAGGTGATTTAAATTAATAATAGTTGCTAATTACGGGGGCTACGTATGCACGAGGTGATGAGAGTCCGTGCGTAGCTACTATTTATGCTAATGTCCCAGTAGTTTAGGACTCAAATTGTAACGATCCAACCGGTCGTTTTGACTAATAGAACCCCGTTCCCCTAAATAAGACTCCATGTATGTGCTTTTACTAATTTATGACTTGTGGGGATGGTTGGTTCGGAATTTGAAAGTAATCGGGTTGAAATCGGAACAATTGGTTCCTTAGTTTGGCTTTAAAAGGGCAAGTTTGACTTCGGACAATATTTTGAGAAAATGACCCCGGAATCAAGATTTGAAGGTTCCAATAGATTTGTATGATGATTTTAGACTTGGGTGTATGTTCGAATCAGATTTTTGACAACCCGGGAGCGTTTTGGCGATTAATAGTAAAAATCAATATTTGAAGGTTTAATGTTCTTTAAATTTGGTTTGGAGTAGGTTTTGGAGTAATCGATGTCCGTTGAAAATTTTGAGCCTCGGAATAGCTCCGTA
The DNA here is from genome assembly GCF_000390325.3 of Nicotiana tomentosiformis. Lineage (NCBI taxonomy): Eukaryota > Viridiplantae > Streptophyta > Magnoliopsida > Solanales > Solanaceae > Nicotiana > Nicotiana tomentosiformis. The sequence continues at coordinate 105,616 of NW_027174672.1, forward strand.
TTGTGATTCTGGTCTTAAGAGTGCGTCCGGATGTTAGTTTGGAGGTCCGTAGGTCATCTTGGAGTCGTTTGGTGAAAGTTAGAAATTCGAAGGTTTTTGAGAAGTTTGATCGGAAGTGGACTTTTTGATATCAGGGTCGGAATCCAATTTTGAAAGTTGGATTAGGTCTGTAATGTCGAATGTCACTTGTGTTCAAAATTTGAGGTCAATCGGACGTAATTTGATAGGTTTCGGCATCGATTGTAGAAGTTGAAGTTTCAAAGTTCATTTAAGTTTGAATTAGGGTACGATTCATGATTTCGATGTTGTTTGATGTGATTTTAGGCTTCGAGCATGTCTATGTTAGGTTATGGGATAGGTTGGTATGATTGGACGGGGTCCCAGGGGCCTCGGGTGTATTTTGGGGTGGTTTCAGACCAAATTGAAGCTGTTTAGACTACTGTTGCTGGTGTCTGGTTTCCTTCATTGCGAACGCGAAGGGATTCCCGCGTCCGCGAAGAGGAATTTGAGGGGATGTTGGTTTGTCCTTCGCGAACGCGAAGCAGTGGGCGTGAACGCAAAGAAGGAGCTGGGCAAGCCTTCACGAATGCGGCCAAGGCAACGCGAACGCGAAAGAGAAAGGAGGAGATGGGTCCGAGGTCGTTGGCCTTTGCGAACGCGAAGTGTAGAACGCGAACGCGAGGCAAGAACTGGTCAAGCTTACGCGAACACGACACAGTGGTCGCGAACGCGAAGAAGGAAAGGAGCTGGGCCTGGAAGTGCTTAGCCTTCGTGAACGCGAGGTATTAGTCACGAACGCAAAGGGGAATTTTGGGGAAGAGTCTTTTGGCCTTCGCGAACACGAGGATTTTGGTCATGAACGCGAAGAAAGGCGGACCTGGGCTGGGCAGAACGTTTTTAAAGCGAGGTTTGAGTTCATTTCACCCATTTTTCACACGGTTTGGGCGATATTTGGAGCTTTTGAAGAGGGAATTTCATCATCAAGCATGAGGTAAGTGATTTCTACTAGTTGTGAGTTACATACAAGGATAAACATGGAATTAAGCATGAAAATTTGTAGAAATATGGGATTTTGAAGAAAAACCTAAAAATTGATATTTTTGGATTTTAACCACAAAAATTGCTATGGGATTGGATGGAAATGGTATATTTGAATTCTTGAGATTATGGGTAACGTTTTCCTCCGAAAATTTCCAAAATTCGGCCATGTGGGGCCGGAGTGAATTTTAGGAATTTTACCATTTTGGATAGGGTAATTTATTTAATAGATAAATTTCGTATTATTGAATGTGTATTAAATATTTTATATAACTTTTGGATAGTTCGGATTTTTCGGCATTGAATTGAGAATTTAACGCGACGTGGTGATTGGAAAGTGGACTTTGAGATAAGGTAAGTCTCTTGTCTAATCTTGTGAGGGGGAATTTACCCCATAGGTGATTAAATTAATATTCGTTGCAAAATGTGGGGGCTACGTACGCATGAGGTGACGAGAGTACATGCGTAGCTACTATTAATGCTAAAGTTCGGGTAGTTTAGGACTCAAAGCATGAATTACTTGTGTAAATTGTATCTTTTATTTAATTTAATTATTTGATATATATTGTGAATTGTTAGGGAAAGATATTAAAAGATGAAAATCTTATAAACTTACTTTTCTGTTTAAATTAATTAATTGTTAAAAAAAATTATTCATCCTCTCGAATTGATCTTATAATAAATATACTCTCCTTCCGGAGGTACATAAGAAAATGTCCTCCTTTCTTGTGGAGCGGGCCGAATGCCTCGTCATGATAGATGCATCTATGAATCGCGCCGCATGTCCCTCGGCAGTGTACACGACACTATGGATCGGGCCGTATGACCTCGGCAGAAATCGTGCCTAATAATAATAATAATTACTCGATACTTTGCTATTTTAATTGCAGTTTGTGACTTTAATTAATAGATTGGGAATTATTGCATTTGAAGTAATTTAATTATTTCTGTTGATTAAATAAAAATCATTGTTAACTCTGTGAATTATGTTGATTTAAATATTGCTATTTTTATGTTATTTATATTATTGACCCATACTGAGTGTCAAAGTCGACTATCTCGTCTCTATATCTTCGAGATTAGGCTTTATACTATAAAGTGTTGGCTTGCCTGACAGTGGTATCCGGTGTCATCACGGCCTTTAATGGATTTTGGGTCGCGACAATATGATATCAGAGCACTAGGTTCACTTAGGTCTCACTAGTCATGAGCGAGTCTAGTAGAGTTTTGCGGATCGATACGGAGACGTATGTGCTGATCTTCGAGAGGCTACAGGGCTGTTAGGAATACTTCCCTTTTTGATTCTTCATCGTGCGATTCGATTCCTTTGAGGCTTATGCCTTCATTTCCTTCCTATTCAATCTTATGCGACGTGAAGCACTTGTTATAAATTGGGGATCGAAGAAATTTGTAATGGTACTATAGATGTAATGCAGGATGCTTCTCCCTGTGCAATTAATTGGGTTATTGTCGTCACCTTGCGGAAGGCCGCTCTGTCGTTTCAAGTTAAGTATTAGTACTACCTAAGGTTTTGAGATTTGGCATTGATTATTATGACGATTCATGCGTTCTTATCGCACAGTGTTTATGTAATGGTAGAATGCCTGTCTATGTATCAGGACAGTAAATGACTTGAAAGAAGGTTTTTCTTAGTACATGATTTAGAGCTTCCATGTTTTATTTCCAGCAAAAAAAAAAGGCAATCGAACTATGAATGTTCAGGTTTGGGGTTGATGGAGTAACGAAGCTTGATATTTTCGAGCGTGGTAGAGTTCTCAATTATGATGTGGTGTCATCTCCTTGTTAAATGCATTAAGGTTTGCCGGTGTTATGGTTTTCTTCAACTCTCCTTCACGGCGGGGTGTTAGGAATTGGTGTAGGGGAAGCAGTTGTTAGAGATCGTGGTGTGCATTGGTTCAGGATCGAAGCAGTGTTCCTAGTATTGATGGCTCGAGAAGGATGATCCTTGGAAAGGTTTAAAGTTGGTAACGATCAATTGGTTTAAGTGCTACAGAGACGGATTTTGAGTTAAGGCAACAACTGGGCAGTGAAGGATGAGGAAGGACATGTTGAAGGTGTCTTGTGGTGGTTAGGTTTTGAGAAGGCCAAGTGTAAGAAAACAGAAGTCGAATAGTTGCTTAAAGGAGAGGGTTTAACCAAAGTGGGAGAGTGGCAAGGTAGCATATAGATTACGTGGTAGGATAATTACACGTCTTGAGGAAAGTTTGGAGTGATTTGGGATTTAGGATGGATAGTGACTAGGTCTACAGACTTAAGTTGTAATATTAGCTGCTATATTGAGGAAGATTGGATACAACAGGAGGGAGTTGCTTAATATGAAGAAGGATGCAACATGACTTTGGGTTAGAATGTATCATTGCACCTTTAGTTGATGTCAACGGGAAGTGAAAGGACTTGTACAACCGGTAAACGAGCACGGGCTCAGGATGGTTTGTTGGTTTAGCGGTAATAGTACTCGGTGCAGCGTTATTGGAGGATGTCATAATGGAATTTCCACAGGTGTGGATGTAGCTTCTACGAAGAATTTTACTGGTTATCCAGTAAGAGGTCGAATATGTGAATGTGGCTAGTGATTCAGAATGTTCATAAAATATTTAACATAAGGATTTTGAGGAATTTGGTGGTACAATTATGCGAGATTGTGTCAATGGGGGATAAGGAGTCTTGGTGGGTTCCAGAGTGAAGTAATTGTAGCTTCAAGCTAAGTGGAAGAGCCCCACCGTCTACAATTGGATTGCATGGTTGTCTATTTGTGAGGTTTCTGGTTATCGGTGTATTGGTGGGTCATTTCAACTAAGGAAAGAAAACATCAGTGATCATTTAGGCAAAGGATTTGGGGAATATGTGCCATATTTGGCCTTCTCGATTCATATTCAGGTTTTGGGAAGACTTAGAGTCTATGCTTCATATTGATGTGATGTACATGGAAGGTGATTCGGCGGGGTGCTTCTTTGAGAGAGTGTTCAAATGCTAGCAGAGCCTTGGAGTTGATTATATTCGGGACCAGGTTGGAATGGGTGACGCAACAATAGTCCTAATGGATTCAAAACGGTAAAGTGTGGTGCCTAAGGATTTCAAGCCTGTAGTATGGATACGTATCGAGCTTTTAAAGCAGATTTTAAAAAGGGTTTGCGGTATTCTATGTTATCTTCGGTCTGTGGTGTAGCATTGGAGGAATGGGAGAAAATGACTTTGGATTCATAAAGGAAAGATCAGAATTTGGCGTATCAGTTGAAGATGCGAATGTGCACACAAGGAGGTTATGAGATGGTTTGTGGGTTTTAAGACAATGTGGTCCCGTGAAATGGGGTCACTTAGGACAAGTGCGGATTTGGTTCGTTATGTTGGAATGGAGCTATTGTTACTATTTCTAAGGCAAGTAGAGAATAAATTGGAAGAAGAGGGATCGGTTAGCAATGGTTGAATTGGCATGATGGTGACGATGATCAGTTCTTTTAGCGTGTTAAGTTATACAGGTGGTTGTAGCAGTACGTGTGAGGCTTGATGGCCGCCGTAATTTGATTTATTTGGCGGTATTTGGTTATTATGGCCTGTTATGAGTAGATGGATCTCGGAAGGGACATGGTGGTTTAGACCAATATGTGGGGTGGTATTTTTTGCGGTTATGGGAATTCAGTCACGTGTGGCAATGGTTCTCCTGAAATGAGTTAAATGAAAGGTTTATATATGAGGAAGTGTGTACCCTATTGGTGGTTCGGGAGTTATGATGAAATTCTTGTACTCTTTCATATTGGGATGTTAGGTGCAGTGAGTGGCATGGGAATTAGAAGTTGAGGATCAAGGTTGCAGTTGATGTCGACAAGAATGTTTAGAGCTCGGACAAGCAGGAAAGGATTTAGAGGCTTAAAGCAAGCTGGTGTTGTCTTCAGCGTCACCTGAGATCGGTGTTATATGTAAGAGGCTTTGTGTATTGATTTGCGGATCCTTGATTCTCCTTACAACATTAGTATGGCCGGTGGTATGGATATGCAGACTTGTTATCTGTTGCGGAAGGTCGTGGGAGCGTATTCCACGGGAAGATTGTATAAGTGTGACAAGTAATCACTTGATTGATTAAATATTTAACAACCAAATATGGAGATTTTGGTACTATCGCTAATGTGAGAATTTATGCCTAAAGGGCGCTCTATTCAGTTGGTTGAGGATTGTGAAAGTTTGTTTCAAATTCGACGGTTGTTCTTGCGTGTCATGGAAAAAGGGTCATTGTGGATCCTTGAGAGATTATTTACCCAAGTATGGTATGATCAGAATCGGTTTGAGGACCGTTGATGGGTCCAAATGTGGATGTGTACTCTACAACAGCCTGGGTGTGTTCATTCAACATATCATTCATTATGGAAGAATATTCGAGCGTGGTATGTTAATTTCGTCGCCAACTATTTCATGTGATACTTTATTGTGCCATATGGACTGTGAGACGGCTTGAATATTGGTACAATGTGTTGAGGTCCCGCATAGCGGTGGTGTTATGTGAGCAGTATGGCTCTCGAGATACATATCATATATCGCACCTTAGTTGTGCTTGAGTTTTATAGCATATGACGCTATCCGTCTCCCCAAGATTTGCATTATGCACTTGGCGTGCTTATGGTTGATATTCAGAAATTAATGAGTATAAGCATTATAATTCGATATGTGTTTTCCTTAGATTATTAAGCGTGGATCGGGTGGCAAGCCACTACGGGTATCGTAAGTGAATTGGGTTGCACGCCGAAATAGCGTGATGCTGAGAACAGTTCCCTATATCTATTCCTATGTGTTTTGTTCGCATTTTCTGAGAAAGATTCATGACATTTTTTTTCTTTTCAGTTGTTAAATTAGTTACGCGGATTGAGTAGTTCTTTCTAGAGTTCATTTTTCCTTATGTATCACATTCTAGTTTGTAGCATGTTGGTGTCATACGAGATCTTGGTCAGGGTTTGAGGTGGCTTATATCCTGTGTAGTTTATACTGGGTGAGATGAGACTATTGGATCTTAAATCAGTGCAATCAGATTTATATAAAGTATATTAAAGAATAAATATCGTCGTTCAGTTCAGAATGAGGTAATGGTCCCTGTTAGAAGGAGAAACTCAATAATTTGTTGACTCGGCAGTTGATTATGAATTTCTACACATTTCTTCCCTCGTGGAAGCATTGCAAGAGTTGGAACAGGACATATATGTATCATGAGATGTGTTGTGGACATCATATTCGTAGAATCTTGACTATTGTTAACGGGGATGTTATTATGAGCATGTGAATGGTGTGGTCCATGGTCTAAATTCAACAAAGGTATGCAATCCTGTATTGGTGCACCGTGTAGTGATTGATACGGTGTTCATAGGTTGGAAACATGCATGGTGGAGAATTCTGGATGTTAGAATTGGGCTCTAAGGCTTATTTGCCTAAATAAATGGGAGAATCTTCATATTGGCTCGAGATAATGTGCTCAACTGGATGTGGTAGCACGGGTAGGTGCACGAGGTCTTAAACAGTGATTTTGGACAACTCCGGAACTATCCTTAGCACATTCGAGGACGAACATATATTTAAGTGGGAGAGAATGTAACGACCCAACCGGTCGTTTTGACTGTTAGAACCCCATTTCCCTAAATAAGACTACTCGTATGTGCTTTTACTAATTGATGACTTGCGGGGATGGTTGGTTCGGAATTTGGAAGTGATCGGGTTGAAATCGGACCAATTGGTTCCTTAGTTTGGCTTTAAAAGGGCAAATTTGACTTCGGTCAACATTTTGAGAAAACGACTCCGGAATCGGGATTTTAAGGTTCCAATAGATTCGTATGATGATTTTGGATTTGGGCGTAAGTTCGAATCGGGTTTTTGACAAACCGGGAGCGTTTTTGCGATTAATAGTAAAAATTAACTATTTGAAGGTTTAATATTTTTTAAATTTGGTTTGGAGTAGGTTTTGGAGTAATCGTTGTCCGTTTGAAATTCCAAGCCTGGGAATAGCTCCGTATTGTGATTATGGTCATAGGAGTACGTCCGGATGTTAGTTTGGAGGTCCGTAGGTCATCTTGGAGTCGTTTGGTGAAAGTTAGAAATTCGAAGGTTTTGAGAAATATGACCGGATGTGGACCTTTTTGATATCGGGGTCGGAATCTGATTCCGAAAGTTGGAGTAGGTGCGTAATGTCGAATGTGACTTGTGTGCAAAATTTGAGGTCAATCGGACGTGATTTGATAGGTTTCGGCATCGATTGTAGAAGTTGAAGTTTCAAAGTCCATTTAAGTTTGAATTAGGGTGATTCATCATTTTAATGTTGTTTGATGTGATTTGAGACTTCGAGCAGGTCCGTGTTAGGTTATGGGACAGGTTGGTATGATTGGACGGGGTCCCGGGGGCCTCAGGTGTATTTCGGGGTGGTTTCGGACCAAATTAAAGTTGTTTGGACTGCTGTTGCTAGTGTCAGGTTTCCTTCTTTGCGAACGCGAAGGGAGTCCCGCGTTCGCGAAGAGGAATTTGAGGGGCTGTTGGTTTAGCCTTCGAGAACGCGAAGTAGTGGACGCAAACGCGAAGAAGGAGCTGGGCAAACAACGCGGCCAAGGCAACGCGAATGCGAAGAAGAAAGGAGGAGATGGGTCCGAGGTCGTTGGCCTTCGCGAACGCGAAGTGTGGAACAGGAACGCGAGGCAAGAAATGGTGAAGCTTATGTGAACACGACGTAGTGGTTGCAAACACGAAGAAGGAAGGGAGCTGGGCTGGAAGTGCTTAGCCTTCGCAAACGCGAGGTATTAGTCGTGAACGCGAAGAGGAATTTTGGGGAAGAGTCTTTTGGCCTTCGCGAACGCGAAGAAGGGCGGACCTGGGCTGGGCAGAAGTTTTTAAAGCGAGGTTTGAGTTCATTTCACCCATTTTTCACTCGGCTTGGGCAATATTTGGAGCTTTTGAAGAGGGGATTTCATCATCAAGCATGAGGAAAGTGATTTCTACTAGTTGTGAGTTGCATACAAGGTTTATACATGGAATTAGGCATGAAAATTTATAGAAATATGGGATTTTGAAGAAAAACCTAGAAATTGTATTTTTTGATTTTAACCACGAAAACTGCTGTGGGATTGGATGGAAATGGTATATTTGAGTTCTTGAGATTATGGGTAACGTTTTTCTCTGGAAATTTCCGAAATCCGGGAACGTGGGCTTGGGGTGAATTTTAGGAATTTTATCATTTTGGATAGGTAACTTATTTAATAGATAAATTTCGAATTATTGAACTTGTATTAATTATTTTATATAATTTTGGATAGTTCGGATTTTTTGGCATTGAATTGAGAATTTAACACGACATGGTGATCGGAAAGTAGACTTTGAGACAAGGTAAGTCTCTTGTCTAATCTTGTGAGGAGGAATTTACCCCATATGTGATTAAATTAATATTCGTTGCTAAATGTGGGGGCTACGTACGCATGAGGTGACGAGAGTCCGTGCGTAACTACTATTAAATGCTAAAGTCCGAGTAGTTTAGGACTCAAAGCATGAATTACATGTGTAAATTGTATCTTTTATTTAATTTAATTATTTGATATATATTGTGAATTGTTAGGGAAAGATATTAAAAGATGAAAATCTCATATACTTAATTTTCTGTTTAAATTAATTAATTGTTAAAAAAAATATTTTTTCCTCTCGAATTGATCTTATAATAAATATACTCTCCTTCTGGAGGTACATAAGAAAACGCCCTCCTTTCTTGTGGAGCGGGTCGAACGCCTCGGCAGGATAGATGCATCTATGGATCACGCCGCACGTCCCTCGACAGTGTACACGACACTAAGGATCGGGCCGTACGACCTCGGCAGAAATCGTACCTAATAATAATAAGAATTACTCGATACTTTGCTATTTTAATTGCAGTTTGTTAATTTAATTAATAGATTGAGAATTGTTGCATTTGAAGGAATTTAATTTTTTATGTTGGTTAAATAAAAATCATTGTTAACTCTATGAATCAGGTTGATTTAAATATTTCGATTTTTTAAGTTATTTATATTATTATACGATAGTGAGTGTCAAAGTCGACCATCTCGTCTCTACTTCTTCGAGATTAGACTTGATACTTACTGGGTACACGTTGTTTACGTACTCATGCAGCACTTGCTGCATATTTTATTGTGCAGGTACATATATGTCTAGCGGTCTTGTGGGCGCAGAGGTGTGGTTAAAATTGTGAGGACATAGGTGAGCTGCATTCTGTATTACGATCCGCAGCCAACAGAGTCTCCTTCATAGTTATTTTATTTTTCCTGTCTAATTTTGACAGATGCTATATTTTATTTTAACTCCCTAGTAAATACTCATGCACTTGTGATACCGGGTTCTGGAATGATTCTGGGATGATTATGGGATATTTAGTATTGAAATTGTAAAACGTTAAGGTTATTCCTTAAAGTTCATTTATTACTAGTAAACTGAAAGAAATTTATGTTTTCAGAAATACTAAAAGAGGATTTAATTAACTATATAGTGTTGGCTTGCCTGACAGTGGTGTCTGGTACCATCACAACTTTTAATGGATTTTGGGTCATGATACAAATAATGAATTACGTGTGATAAATTGTATCCTTTATTTAATTAAAGTATTTGAACTATATTGTGAATTATTAAGGAAAGATAGTAAAAGATGTAAATCCCATATACTTAATTTTCTGTTTAAATTAATTTATTGTTAAAAGAAATTATTCATCCTCTCGAATTAATCTTATAATAAATATACTCTCATTCCATAGGTACATAAGAAAATGCCTCGTTTCTTGTGGAGCGGGCCGAACGCCTTGGCAGTATAGATGTATCTATGGATCGTGCCGCATGTCCCTCGGCAGTGTACACGACACTCTAGATCGAACCGTACGACGTCGGCAGAAATCATGCCTAATAATAATAATTACACAATACCTTGATATTTTAATTGCAGTTTGTGAATTTAATTAATAGATTAAAAATTATTGCATTTGAAGGAATTTAATTATTTCTGCGAGTTAAATAAAATTATTGTTAACTCTGTGAATCGTATTGATTTAGATATTCTATTTTTATTTCAATTATTATTATTGACCCTTAGTGAGTGTCAAAGTCGACCATCTCGTCTCTACCTCTTCGAGATTAGGCTTGATACTTACTGGGTACATGTTGTTTACGTACTCATGCTACACTTTTTGTGCAGGATCTGAGACAGGCACTAGTGGAGGACCTATCATCGCACACCCGCATTATCCAGAGGTATAGTGGTGAGCTGCTTTTCTGAGCCGTTCTGCAGCTACCAGTGCCTCTTCTTGTATTTGCAATCTGTCTAATTTATTTCAGACAGTATTTGGAGTTTTGTATAATATACTAGATGTTCATACACTTGTGACACAAGGTCTTGGCACACATACTAGTAGAATATTTGGATTTAAATTCTGTTCTTGGTTATTTTATTTACTAAATCTTTTCATATTGTCTATATTCTTGCAAGTAAGAATAGTTTAATTACTCGGTTAATTTTAAAGAATTGAATATGGGTTTTAAATTACTAGTTGACTTGCCTAGCTGTAGTGTTGGGCGTCATCACGACCTTTAGGTGAAATTGGGTCGTGACATATACCAACATGGTATACAACTTTACTGGTTAATTTCCGGCAACTGTATGACTATACTACTATTACATAACAGACATGCATAAAGAGAAAAATTAAAAAAATAGTGTACCACATAATACTATAATAAAGTATTTCAAGATATTGTACTATATTACTATTAATAAAAGAAAATCAAATAGTGTACCAATTACCATATGATACCAATATGACATATAGTTATACCAATAGGATATACAGTTCTACTAATTAATTCCACGCAACTATATATGATTATACTACTATTACATAATACACATGCATAAAGAGAAAAATCAAAAAATAGTGTACTGCATATTAATATAAGAATGTATTTCAAGATATTGTATTATAATACTATTATATAAAGCAAATGAATAAAAAAATCAAAAAAATTACATAATACACATGCATAAAGGAAAATTAAAAAAATTCAAGATACTGTACTACTCTACTATTACTAAAGAAAAATTAAATAGTGTACCAATTAAATGTAGTTAATATAACCAAAAAATATTCCAACTAACATATGATACTAGTATAGTATACAGCCATACCAACAAGGTATACAATTGTATGCAAAGAGTTTAATTTTTTTTTTTAAAATTAAATTATTAAACTGAAATAATATCAGTTGTCACATAATCTAATTAACTCAATGAGAGCTTATGCAATGAATAATATCTCCATGGAATTCCATTAATGTTAATAAATATTATTATTTATTTATTGAAAATATGGACAAGAATTGGACAAAAATTTAGGATAATCCTTTTGAAATTGTGGTATGCACGACAACCGGGAGTTTCTCCGATCAACTTATTCTTCTTGTCCATTTTTCTCACTACGAATACCCTATTTTATTTTTATTTTTATTTTTATTTTTCAAATAATTATTAATATATATTTCTACAGTCAAAGTACAAATTATAGACAGAAAGATAGTCAAAAGTAATGCGATTCAAGTTATAAAATAAAAACAAAAAAGGGAATAGATTTGCATTTTCCACATGCCCCTCATGTGGGGTAAAACAAATTAAAGGGTAAATAGGAAATTGAGTAGTCCCATAATAAGTTTGTGCTGTTATCAGAGGCGGATCCATGATTTGGACATTGCGGGTACCACACTACTTTGAACATAGACGTGTTACTATTTATACGGTCCCAAATAGAGTAATATTGGTTGATTTGATCAACTTTGGGCTTTTTCGACCTTCATTGTTTGTCCTACGATTTATACAGACAAATCAATTAAAGGAAAAAAATATAATAATTATGAAAACTTGGAAGAAGGAAACTAATTCTTTTTTAACTTAATATTATATAGATTCCCGAATTTATGAACTGGATTCAATCAGCCTCACAACATAATTAGAGTAAGGCTTTAGCTAGTGGCAAACGCTTCTCCTAAGGCGACCCAAAACACGAAGTCTCTTTGCAAAAATGTTGATTGACTTTTTTTATCCTTCAAAAGTTTTATATTGTGATAAAATTATCATTAATTTTTTAATAATTTAAAAATGAATTAAAGTTATGGTTATTTATTTGAGGTACATAGAAGGTCCTAATATTTGGGACTTTAAATTCAAATAAGATTTTACCTTATATAAATTATTTACTTTTAAACTATGTAACATAACTATAATACCTTTCATATTATTTTTCCTAATATTTATGTTAATCCTAAGAGAACAGGATGAAAGTGACAACAAAAAATATGAATTACCTGATATTGATACTCCTACTAAAAGTATGAGCTGGATTAACCCAAAATTTATTAAATTTAAAAAAAGGAAGAAAGAAAAGCTGCAAGGTATAGCTTTAGGGTACTTTCATAGCCAAATTACAAATAGCGGGCTCTGAAATTTAGGTTTGGGCAAATCCCACGTTGTTTAGGAAACTTATTAATTTATTTTAAACCCTAAAAGTCAACGAAAAAAGAGTCTTAAAAATAGACATTAGGTATAATTTTTAAAAAGTCCTAGACATGCAACAAGCCAAAACATCTGAAAAATGCTACAAGCAAGGTTTGATCCCTCGCCATCACAGAGAAAACTCTGCGCCTCAACCACCCTTCTTTTACTCCGGGTGGCAGCACTCCTATTTATCCTATTTCTTACATATATACACATATATACATAGAATTTCTACCGAAACTTGCGGGTGGTGTACCACCCCTCGGTCCTCAATAGATCCGCCCCTGGCTGTATAGGTAGGAATTGTAATTAATTTTCAAGTCGGAACACCGGGTAATTATTTTAGCCTTGTGTTTACCCGAAAAACGGATAGAGTTGAATTTATACGTAGTTCTAAGGATACGTGGTATAACTTGGCACAGATCAGAAAGTAAGTAGAAATATATTGAGTATTGACTGTATAAAGAATGAAATACAAATCAAACTGAATGGAAAATGATTTATGAACAAGTAAGACGAATCAATATACAAAACCCAAAAAAGGATAATCTCTATATGAATATCAATATGTCTTTCTCAGTGAATATCAATAATATGAGAGTGTATCGGTGCCTTAATGTTGGATCCTTTTACAAAAATAATAGCAATCCCTCTTATAGTGGAGGGATCCTACTTTGGATATAATTAAAAATACATAGTGGGGAACCTATAATAGAATATTTTTTCCCTAATTCCTGTTGTGATTCTCTCTCTTTAGTGCGACTGTAACGACTCTTGTCCCTTGGCTCGATCTTGATCGGACTTGGTATTGATTGGTTTCCAGATTTAGAGCCCGATATTGACTCGGGCTCGATATTGACTCGGGGCCCGGTATTGACTTGGGCTCGATTTTGGACGGTCTCTGGTTCTCAAGCTCGATAATGCCGCTTCGCATCATAGCTCAATTTGGATTCGAGCTCGGTAATGACTTCGAGTTTGGTATTTGATTGGTCCTAGAAATTTGAATTCGGTAACCTGGCTTCGAATCTCATACCCGATATTGTGAAGATGACCTTCGATCCATTATATTCCAATCTTGACTAATCATACGAAGGTCGAAATCGATTTTGACCGTATACAGATAGTCTCCTCGTTTCTAGGGAAGAATGTGGCGAGAAACGACATGATTTTCAAGCGGTATGACTCGATATACACTGACGTTTGCATCGAGCTCGAGCATGATGTGCATGATAGATGTCCCATCGGTTCAGTAACCAAGGCATTAAATGCATGTCAGAAGATGGTCGGCCATTGCTGATATTGAACCGTCATTTCCAACCCTATAAATAGCTCCTCTTTTTGTCATTTTTTATTTTTACATCTTTAATTTCAAAATCTTCTAAGTTCTTTCTTGCGTCTTCTGAGTTCTTCATCTGTAAATCTGTGATTTTCACTGCAAAATCTCTCTTTAAAACACCAAACCTTCGTCATCTCCTTATATTTTCAATCTTTAAATCCAAATGGTAAAAACATCAAAAATCGTTCCCCAAAAAGAAAGTGCTTCTTCTTCACGTCCTACCGGCGACAAAACACCGGTGGAGCCACGACCGGAGGAGTGCGTTCCCGGGGGGTATGTTATTACTTCTGATTTTAAGATCGATAAAGCCTCATCGGTTCCCGGTCGAAGTGAACTATTATCGAGGTATATGTACTCAATAACTGAGGGACACCTTGAGCCGTTAAGGAAAGATTGTGACTGGGAAAACAAAGACGTGATAATCCCGGTTCCCGAAGAAGATATTACTACTCATGTGAAAGGGTTTTTAAGTGTGTACACTTACCCTTTCACGTTGGGCCCCCTCAACCCTGTTGTCATCGATTTTTGCCGCAAATACCAAGTAACTCTAGGCCAAATCAACTCTTATTTTTGGCGGATCATTATTCTGATCCACTTCTTAGTGAACAAAGTCGAGGGGATGCTTTTCACCCTCGACCACCTCATTAGATTGTACAGCCCCCGCCTCTATCGAGGTGGGTTAATATAACTCCAACGCCGGGCCACCAAAGTGTTGTTCTCGAGCATAGACGAGGATAAGGATCGAGGCTGGATGGGCTGGTTCATTCGAGTAAAGACTTCCGACCTAATCCCGGCCAAGAAGATGCCATTTACCGAGGAATGGAATATGAAGCGTAAGTACAATCCTGTTGCTAGATCCTATTGTTTTTCTCCTTCATTTCTTTCTCATCGATATCTTTTTTTGCGATGTAGTGGTTGCGTGGATGCCCAATGCAGTTCCTAACCTTAAGAGCTAGGTACGAGACTTGGCCTCGACCTCCACATATGTCGAGCACTCGTGGCGCGACTTATCAAAGGGCCGATGGGAGGTTAAAAATCATGGTAAGCCTCTTTCCCATGTCTTCGATGATTCGAACAAAATGTCTTTCCAATATTTAACCAATTTCCTTGTGTGTAGGCCTGGGCAAAGATGCGGTCATGAGGCCCCCGTCTAGCGAGGAAGAGACTTTGGACCCAGTTCCAAAATCGGCGAAGGTGAACAAAAGAAAGGGCCTCTACCTCCGAGGATCCAAAACTTAAGATAAAGACAGCTCGTAAGCCGAGGAAGAACACCATCCCTTTGACTGAAGAGTCAGCTTCGGTCTAAGGGATGAAGACGAAGAGGAAGATGAAAATGACGGGTCCATACTGGTGGCCCGAGTGAAGAAATCCATCGATGCCTCAAAGGCAGCTGGGTCGATGGCGTTTGACGAGGCTCTATCTCGGACTGAGGGGATGTCGGAGAAGGACTCGCGCAAAGTCCCCGAGTCATTAGATATCGAGGATACCGCCCACCGAAGTCAAAAACCGGTGGGTATATCTGAATGGGCCGGCCCTGAAGCTCTTCGAACTGAGGAGAACGCCCCAAGCGACTCGCTTGGGGAAATAGTAATCGGAGACTCGCCTACTCTCCCTGCTTTTTTCGAAGGGGCGATTCGGGTAGCCCGAGCTTTCGAGGTACACGGGGCCCATGAGGGAGAGGACCCCTTTCATGATTTGTTTACCGGTATTGAGGATGTTGCCGGCCCGAGTGACGCGTCGGGTCTTTTCTTCGAGGTTCAATGTTCCCTGAATCGGGTAAGTCTCGATTCCCTTTGTTGATGTCATAGTTTTCCATTTTCAGCCTAACTTTTTCTCTTCTTCGTATATGCTTTAGCTCTTCATCAAGAGGAGTTTTCCAAGTCTCGGATGGAGCTGAGCCGATGTGAGGCCAACTTCCAAGGGCTTTCGGAGGAGAGAAATGCTCTCAAACTTCTTAATGGGCAGAAAGAGGAAGAGATCAGGGATCTTAGAGATGAGTTGGCCAAGGCATACCAAGATTAGACCGACATGACCGAGGAGGTAATGGTAATCTTAACAACTCATGGGCTCGATTCGGTAACGGTGGCTAATATTTCGATCTCACAGTTGCAGCAGAAGCTTGAGGTGATCGGGCTGCTTCGTGAGGAGGTCAATACGATAAGGGCAGAGACCTTGGGGTAGAAAAAAAGCATGGACCACCTTGCTGCAGAAAAAGAGACTACTCGAGCCCAATTATCATCGGCCGAAAGTCAACTTCAAGGCATGAAGGAGAAAATCTTGGTTCAAGCAAGAAAGATAGAGGATCTCGAGACTCGGCTGGCTTTCGAACTTGCCAAGGACAAATCTGAAGCCGAAAAAGCAAAGGCCGAGGCGGATGCATTCGTGGCCGTCTATCGGGCCAATGATGAATTCGCTCAAGTACAAGCGAAAAAGACAGCCAAGTCAGCTAAAACTCTAGCATATTGGGTTGCTGAACTCGCCAAATGTCAATCTCGGAGGGAAACCCTCGAAGAGATCCATGCTCGAGGTTTCGATCTTACCGAAGAGATAAAAAAGGCTAAAGAGCTTGAAGCCGATACCGGAGCCTTGGATTCCGATGATGATGATGATGATGGGAGCAAGAGTGGGTTTAAGAGCGAGGAGGGGCCCGATGGAGAAGAGACAGACCCCGGAGATAACCAGGAAACTTAAGGTTTTTCCATTTGATTTTTTGTGTAAGGTCCTGATCGAACGTTTGTAAATACTCTTATATATATATATATATATATATATATAAAGATTTTTTCCTTTCCCAACTTGTCTCTATTTTATTCTCTGCCTTGTGAAGATTTTGTTTAATTCATGCCTTATGAAAGTTTTCATAATTCCGAGGCTTTAGGCAATTTGATCGAAGTCGGACCTTGTAGTCTTTATAACCGAGTGAGCGTTTGCTCGAACTTGAATTAAAAAGTAGCCCTTAGACTTAAATAGTCGAGTGTATTTGGTTTCGAACTCGAAGTAATGTAGCCCGTATGCTTTAGGGTTGAGTGAGTGATTGCTCGAACTCGAAATAAGATTAGCCCTTGGGATTAATAGTCGAGTGAGTGCTTGCTCGAGCTAGAAGTAATGTGGCCCATAGGCTTAGTGGTCGAGTGAGTGATTGCTCGAACTCAAAATAAGATTAGCTCTTGGGCTTAATAGTCGAGTGAGTGCTTGCTCGAACTCGAAATAAGATTAGCCCTTAGGCTAAATATAGCCTGTAGGCTTAGTAGTCGAGTAAGTGCTTACCCGAACTCGAAGTAATGTAGCCCGTACGCTTAGTGGTCGAGTGAGTGCTTGCTCGAACTCGAGGTAAGTGATTTCTCGAACTCGAAATAAGATTAGCCCTTAGGCTTAATGTAGCCCGTAGGCTTAGTAGTCGAGTGAGTGCTTTCTCGAACTCGAAGTAATGTAGCCCGTAAGCTTAGTGGTCGAGTGAGTGCTTGCTCAAACTCGAAGTGAGTGATTGTTCGAACTCAAAATAAGATTAGCCCTTAGGCTTAATGTAGCCCGTAGGCTTAGTAGTCGAGTGAGTGCTTGCTCGAACTCGAAGTAATATAGCATGTAAGCTTAGTGGTCTAGTGAGTGCTTGCTTGAACTCGAAATGTGTGATTGCTCGAAGTCAAAATAAAATTAGCCCTTAGGCTTAATGTAGACCGCAGGCTTAGTAGTCGAGTGAGTGCTTACTCGAACTCGAAGTAATGTAGCACGTAGGCTTAGTGGTCGACTGAGTGATTGCTCGAACTCAAAATAAGATTATCCCTTGGGCTTAATAGTCGAGTGAGTGCTTGCTCGAACACGAAGTAATGTAGCCCGTAGGCTTAGTGGTCGAGTGAGCGATTGCTCGAACTCAAAATAAGATTAGCCCGTAGGCTTAATGTAGCCCGCATGCTTAGTAGTCGAGTGAGTTCTTGCTCGAACTTGAAGCAATGTAGCCCGTAGGCTTAGTGGTCGAGTGAGTGATTGCTCGAACTAAAAATAAGATTAGCCCTTAGGCTTAGTAGTCAAGTGAGTGCTTACTCGAACTCAAAGTAATATAACCTGTAGGCTTATTGGTCGAGTGAGAGACTGATCGAACTCGAAATAAGATTAGCCTTTGGGCTTAATAGTCGAGTGAGTACTTGCTCGAACTCGAAGTAATGTAGCCCGTAGGCTTAGTGGTCGAGTGAGTGATTGCTCGAACTCAAAATAAGATTAGCATGTAGGCTTAATGTAGCCCGTAGGCTTAGTAGTCGAGTGAGTGCTTGCTCGAACTCCAAGTAATGTAGCCCGTAGGCTTAGTGGTCGAGTGAGTGATTGCTCGAACACGAAATAAGATTAGCCTGTAGGCTTAATGTAGCATGTAGGCTTAGTAGTCGAGTGAGTGCTTGCTCGAACTGGAAGTAATGTAGCCCATAGGCTTAGTGGTCGAGTGAATGAGTGATTGCTCAAACTCTAAGTGAGTGATTGCTCGAACTCGAAATAAGATTAGCCTTTAGGCTTAATGTGGGGCTCGATCTCGTTGATTTTTCGGTTGGCAATCCCCGATTTATGGGGTAATGGTCGACCCTTATGCATGTTTGCATAATAGATCACGAAATATAGGATAGATTCTGAGATATAAGATATCGGTAAAGGAGAAATTTCTCTGTATGTCATTATACATGTGTTCATGTTTTGTACCAGGGATCGAGCAAACTACACGAGCGTGGTTCATTTTGACCATTTGGCTCTTACAATTTTTCCTATCGAAACCCTGTTGTCATGAAGTAACCTCCTTGCATCGAACTTAATATATTTGATGGTAATGCCCCCCCAGTATTTGAGGTTGATTGTAAAGAGGCCTTGGATGCTGTTGAATTGTTCTAAGTTAGCACGATCATTGGTTGCCTCATTAAAAACCTTGTCGAAAAACCCATTTGGGATAAAACCGGTCTAAGGGAAAAAGAGTGCAACACGTGCTTTCAGGCCTAAAGGCTTCGAGTTGAATATTCCATCCTCGTTTCTGATCGATCACCTGCAAGGGTTAATTTCGAAATATAAATGAGCA
Source organism: Nicotiana tomentosiformis (assembly GCF_000390325.3). Lineage (NCBI taxonomy): Eukaryota > Viridiplantae > Streptophyta > Magnoliopsida > Solanales > Solanaceae > Nicotiana > Nicotiana tomentosiformis. The sequence continues at coordinate 124,591 of NW_027174672.1, forward strand.
TGGGGGGAACGGGGGGGGTCGTACCTTAAAAATAGTAATGTTTTAGGTGCGACACGTTCCAATTGCTTGGTAGTTGTTTGCCGTTTATTACACCGAGCTTATAGGATCCTTTTCCGACGATTTTGAAAACCTGATACGGTCCTTCCTAGTTCGGACCCAGTTTTCCTTCATTTGAATTTCGGGTGTTGAAGGTGACTTTTCTTAGTACTAAGTCCCCAATTTTAAAATATCGAAGATTGGTTCTTCGATTATAATACCTTTCGATCCGGTGTTTTTTGGCAGCTAATCAGACAAGAGCCGCTTCTCTTTTTTCGTCCAATAATTCTAGGCTCGTTGTCACGACCCGGAATTCCCACCGTTGGGACTGTGATGGCGCCTAACATTTCACTTGCTAGGAAAGCCAACGTTAGAGAATTCATTAAACCAATTCTTATCCCATTCAGTAAATAACAATAATTAGCTAAGATGAAATATAATAAGCGTGGAATAATATAAAAACTGTGTTAATTACTACCACCCGGATCTGGAGTCACAATTCACGAGTATTCTAGAATTTACTACAAGTAATAGTCTGAAAAAAATATAACTGTTTGGATGAAAGAAACAGTAAAACAAAAAAGATAGACGGGGACTTCAAGGTCTGTGAACACCGACAGATCTACCTTGAGTCTCCGAATAGCGGGTCCAACAGCTAAAATCTCGATCAACCCGAGCCGGTACCAAAATCTGCACAGAAAGTGTAGAATGCAGTATCAGTACAACCGACCCCATGTACTGGTAAGTGTCGATCCTAACCTCGACGAAGTAGTGACGAGGCTAAGGTAAGGCACCTACAAATCAACCTGTACAGTTTAACAATGTATATACAAATAACAGTAATGAAGAATTAGATAGGAGATATCGGAAGGGGGAAACATGCTGGGGGAAATACGAGATAAAGAACTACAACATAATGATAACTGGAACAACCAATATATTATGAATCAACAGGAACAACGAATACAGTAAAGGAAAAATGCATGGCATCACCCTTCGTGCTTTTACTCTCAATCTCACCATAAAATTAAAAGAAATGGCACGGCATCACCCTTCGTGCATTAACTCTCATATCATGGCACGACATCACCCTTCGTGCTTTTACACTCACAATATGGCACGGCATCACCCTTCGTGCATTAACACTCACAATATGGCACGACATCACCCTTCGTGCATTAACACTCACAATATGGCACGGCATCACCCTTCGTGCATTAACACTCCCCTTACCATAATGCAATGCATAAATAACAACAGGGAGATAGAATAACAAGTACAAGCCTTACTTCAACATTTTTGTTCCACAATATCAAATCTCAATTTTTAAATAAATACTCAATTATTACCAGAAAATCCATAAACATGATAAGAATGACAAATTTAACAACACTAGTCTAAACACATAACAATTAGGCGTAGGAAAGAGACAATATAAGAAAAATGGGAGAAAACAGGGAAAACAGGTAAATTAGCGGTGCATAAGTACTCGTCACCTCACATATACACCGCTCAAATGAATTTCACATATCAAATAATTTGGGGTTCCTAATTCCCTCAAGTAAGGGGTAGACACAATACTTACCTCGCTTTGAAGGCCACTTAATTCTCAATCACAGCTTTTCCTCTAGAATTCACCTCCAAACCACTCGTATCTATTCAAAGATGACTCAATAATATCAAATATTGCTAAAGGAATAAATTATATTGCATAAATTAAATTTCCCAAATTTTTCCTCCAAAAAGTCGAAAAATCGACCACGAGCCCGCTTGGTCAAAACCTGAGGTTCTGACCAAACTCTATTTACCCATTCACCTCCGAGCCCGAATATATAATTGGTTTTGGAATCCGATCTCAAATTGAAGTTTAAATCCCCAAATTCCCGAAATCCCTAGTTTCGACGCAAACACCTAATTCTACCATGAAAACTCTAGATTTTAGGTTGAAAGTTTATGAAATGTAATGGGTAATTAAAAGAAAATGGTTTGGAATCACTTACCAACACTTTGGGGAAGAAAACAACTCTTGAAAATCGCCTCTAGTCCGTTTGGTTTTTGAGAAAATGAAATAAATGGCCAATTCCCGTTTTGATTCTGTTTTATGCACTGGGCGACAGTGTGCATCGCGTTCGCAAGGCCACTATCGTGTTCATGAAGAGTATCGACTGCCAAGCCTTCGCGTTCGCGATGGTTACCCCCCGGCCTTTGCGTTCGTGAGACCATGCTCGCGTTCGCGATGAAGGATCACTGACACTCGCCCCGGGTATGCCTAACACTACGGATTCGCGAGGAGCTGGTCGCGTTCACGAAGGGTAACGCCCCCATTGCTTCGCGTTCGTGACCAAGTCTTCGCGTTCGCGAAGAAGAAATTTCCAGCTGACCAGTTTACTCTTCGCGTTCGCGAGAGTACCTTCGCGAACGCGAAGAAGGACATGCCAGAAAACCAGATTTTATATAATCCAAACATCCCGTGGCCTATCCGGAACTCACCCGAGCCCCCGGGGCTCCGAATCAAACATGCACACAAGTCTAATAACATCATACAAACTTGCTCGCATTATCAAATAACCAAAATAACACCTAGAACTACAAATTTAGCACCAAATCAAAAGAAATTCTCAAGAACACTTAAAAATTCTTATCTTCTCAACTGGACGTCCGAATCACGTCAAATCAACTCCGTTTCTCACCAAATTTCACAGACAAGTCTTAAATATTATAATGAATCTGTACCGGGCTCCGGAACCAAAATACGAACCCGGTACTAACAATGCCAAACATCAATTAATTCTTAAAAACAAATAATTTTCAAACTTTTAATTTTTCATCAAAAATTCATAACTGAAGCTAGAGACTTCCGAATTCGATTCCGGGCGTACGCCCAGGTCCCATAATTCGATACGGACCCACCAAGACCGTCAAAATACGGATCCGGGCCCGTTTACGAAAAAATATTGACCGAAGTCAACTAAAATTAATTTTTAAGGCAAAAATTCTTATTTTCATCAATTTTCAAAATAAAAGCTTTTCGGTAACACGCCCGAACTACGCACGAAAATCGATGAGGGTAAAAATGAGATTTTAAGGCTTAAGAGCACAGAATCGAGTTCTAAAACATAAGATGACCTTTTGGGTCATCACATTCTCCACATCTAAAACAACCGTTCATCCTCGAACGGACATAGAAAAGTACCTGGGCTGGTGAAAAGGTGGGGATATCTACTCCGTATATCGGACTCGGACTCCCAAGTAGCTGCCTTAACAGGCTGACCTCTCTACTGCACTCGAACTGAAGGGTAACTCTTTGATCTCAACTGGCGAACTTGCCAGGTTAGAATAGCCACTGGCTCCTCATCATAAGTCAAATCCTTGTCCAACTGGACATAGCTGAAATCTAACACATGGGACGGATCGCCGTGATACTTTCGAAGCATGGACATATGGAATACTGGATGAACAGCTACTAAACTAGGTGGCAACGCAAGCCTGTAAGCCACCTCTCCTACCTTCTCTAGAATCTCAAAAGGTCCGACATACCTAGGGCTCAACTTGCCCTTCTTTCCGAACCTCATTACAACCTTCATGGGTGATACCCGAAGCAACACTCTCTCTCCGACCATGAATACAACATCACGAACTCTACGGTCGGCATAACTCTTCTGCCTAGACTGAACTGTGCGAAGTCGATCCTGAATAATCTTAACCCTATCCAAGGCATCCTGTACTAAATTTGTGCCCAATAACCGAGCCTCCCCCGGCTCGAACCACCCAACTGGCGACCGGTACTGCCTACCATATAATGACTCAAAGGGAGCCATCTGAATGCTCGACTGGTAGTTGTTGTTGTAGGCGAACTCTGTAAGGGGCAAGAACTAATCCCACGATCCTCTGAAGTCTATAACACATGCGCGGAGCATATCCTCTAAGATCTAAATATTGCGCTCGGATTGCCCATCGGTCTGAGGATGAAATGTTGTGCTCAACTCAACCCGCGTACCTAACTCACACTATACTTCCCTCCAGAAGTGCAAGGTGAACTGCGTACCTTGATCAGAAATGATAGACACGGGCACACCGTGAAGACGGATGATCTCACGAATGTAAATCTCTGCCAACCGCTCCGAAGAATAGGTAACTGCCATAGGAATGAAGTGCGCTGACTTGGTCAGCCTATCCACAATGACCCAAACTGTGTCGAACTTCCTCTGCTTCCGTGGGAGTCCAACAACAAAATCCATAGTGATACACTCCCACTTCTACTCAGGAATCGCTAACCTCTGAAGTAAACCACCAGGCTTTTGATGCTCACACTTTACTTGCTGACAATTTAGACACCGAGCTACATATGCAACTATGTCTTTCTTCATCCTTCTCGACCAATAATGTTGCCGCAGGTCCTGATACATCTTGGTAGCGCCAGGATGAATAGAATATCGGGAACTATAGGCCTCCACAAGAATTAACTCACGCAGTCCATCCACATTAGGCACACAAATACGACCCTGCATCCTCAAAATTCCATCTCCTCCAACAGTAACATGTGTGGCATCACCGTGCCGCACTGTGTCTCTAAGGACAAGCAAAATAAGGATCGTCGTACTGCCGATCTCTGATGCACTCAAACAAAGAAGACCGATCAACTGTACAAGCTAGAACACGGTTGGGCTCAGAATCATCCAACCTCACGAACTGGTTGGCCAGGGCCTTAACATCCAATGCAAGCGGTTTCTCACCAACTGGAATATAAGCAAGGCTACCCATACTAGCTTAGTTTTTACTCATAGCATCGGCCACCACATTGGCCTTCCTAGGATGATATAATATGGTGATATCATAGTCTTTCAATAGCTCCAACCAGCTCCTCTGCCTCAAATTGAGTTCCTTCTGCTTGAACAAATACTGCAAGCTCTGATAATCCGTGAATACCTCACATGGCACACCGTAAAGTTAGTGCCTCCAAATCTTCAGCGCGTGAACAATGGCTGCCAGCTTAGATCATGAACATGGTAATTATTCTCGTGAACCTTCAGCTACCGCAAAACATATGCAATAACATTGCCACCCTGCATCAATACCGCACCAAGTCCAACTCGGGATGCATCACAATATACTGTATAAGATCCTGAACCTGTGGGTAACACCAATACCGGTGCCGTAGTCAAAGCCATCTTGAGCTTCTGGAAGGTCACCTTACACTCGTATGAACACCTAAACGGGGCACCCTTCTGGTTCAACCTAGTCAATGGGGCTGCTATGGATGAAAACCCCTTCACAAACTGACGGTAATAACTGCCAATCCCAAGAAACTACGGATCTCTGTAGCTGATATGGGTTTAGGCCAGTTCTGGATTGCCTCAATCTTCTTAGGATCCACCTGAATACCCTCTGCTGATACAATGTAACCCAAGAAAGCAACTAAACTCAACCAAAACTCGCATTTTGATAATTAAGCATATAACTGGCTGTCTTTCAAAGTCAGAAGAACGATCTGAAGGTGCTGCTCATGCTCCTCTCGGTTGTGGGAGTAGATCAAGATATCATCAATAAACACAATCACAAAGGAATCCAAGTAGGGCTTCAACACCCGGTTCATCAAATCTATGAATGATGCTGGGGTATTTGTCAGCCCAAATGACATCACTAGAAACTCATAATGCCCATACCGAGTCCGAAAAGCTGTCTTAGGGACATCGGATGCCCTAATCCTCAACTGATGGTAGCCAGATCACAAATCAATCTTCAAAAACACCTTGGTGCCCTAGAGCTAATCAAATAAATCATCAATCCTCTGTAATGGATACTTGTTCTTGATGGTGACTTTGTTCAGCTGCCGATAATCTATACACATCCTCATCGATCCATCTTTATTCTTCACAAACAACATAGGTGCACACCAGGGCGAGACACTAGGCCTTATGAAGCCCTTATCAAGCAATTCTTGCAATTATTCCTTCAATTCTTTCAACTCTAGCGGGGCCATGCAGTATGGCGGAATGGAAATGGGCTGAGTGCCCAGAGCCAAATCAATGCAGAAATCAATGTCCATGTCAGGTGGCATCCCTGGCAGGTATGCAGGAAACACCTCTGGAAACTCACGAACAACTGTCACTCAATCCATGGAAAGAACCTCCGCACTAGAATTGCGGACATAAGCCAAATAAGCTAGACACCCCTTCTCGACCATATGCCGAGCATTCACATAAGAGATAACCCTGCTGGTAGAATGGCCAAGAGTCCCTTTCCACTCTAATCGAGGAAACCTCTGCAAGCCTAAGGTCACCGTCTTGACGTGACAATCTAATATAGCATGATAAGGTGACAGCCAATCGATACCCAGTATGACATCAAAATCAACCATATCGAGAAGTAGAAGGTCTAAACGAGTCTCAAGACCCCCAATGGTGACCACATATGAACGATAAACACGATCTACAACAATAGCATCCCCTACTAGCGTGGACACATACACAGGAGCACTCAAAGAATCATGGGGCACAGCCAAATATGAAGCAAAATAGGATGACACATAGGAGTAAGTAGACCACAGATCAAAAAGAATTGAAGCATATCTACTGTAAACTGAAACAGTACATGTGATAACAGCATCAGATGACTCAGGCCTGGCTGGGAAAGCATAACACCGGAGCTGGGCCCCACCAATCTGAACTGCGTCCATGGGACGACCTCTAACTGGCTGGTCTCCACCTTTAACGGCCTGACCTCCACCTCCAACAATTTGGTCTCTACCTCTAGCTTCCTGACCCCTACCTCTGGCTGGCTGAGCAGGTGGTGCAACAATTGGTGCCAAAACCATGGCACGTGAACTCTTATGTTGTGAGCTGCCCGTTGCCCGAGGGAAAAATCTAATAATGTGCCTCGGATCACCACAAGTATAACATAACCTCGACTGTTGTGACTGCTGACCCTGAAACTAACCCTATCGACCTGAGTAACCACCCTGATAACTCTAGAGTGGAGGTGCACTAATAAGAGCTGGTGGTGCACTGTAGGCTAGCTGATCGGAATAAAGGATGTGAGAGCCACGACCACCTGAGGCACCGTGAGATGCCTGGAGTGCTGAATGAAACGGCCTGGGAGGATGGGCTATACCAAAAGTGCCCCTGCCTCTAGATGAGGCACCGCTGAACTCACCAGAATAACGAGGTGTCTTGTCAGACCCCTGACCTCCCTGAGCAAGAACCACCTCGACTTGTCTGGCGACATTAGCAGCCGCCTGGAAAGAAATCTCACTCCCAGTCTCCTTAGCCATCTGCAATCTGATAGGTTGAGCAAGTCCATCAATAAACCTCTTCACCCTCTCTCTCTCTCTCTCTCTCTCTCTCTCTCTCTCTCTCTCTCTCAGTGGGAAGCAGAAGAATAGCATGACGGGCCAAATCCACAAAACGGGTCTCATACTGAGTAATAGTCATACTGTCCTGCTGGAGACACACAAACTAATGGCGACACTCCTCTCTCAATGTGATAGGCAGAAACTTCTCTATGAAGAGCTGAGAGAACCGGTCCCAAGTAAGAGCAGGCGACCCAGCTGGTCTAGTCATTAATAATCTCTCCACCATTTTTTGGCGGAACAAGTCATCTGAAATGCAGCAAAGTCGACCCCATTGGTCTCCAATATACCCATGTTCTGTAACACCTCATGACAGCTGTCAAGATACTCCTGGAGATCCTCTGAAGGAGCATCACTAAAGTGAACTGGGAAGAGCTTGGTAAACCTGTCCAATCTCCATAAAGCCTCAGAAGACATAGCTAACCCATCACCGGTCTGTGGCACAAAAACCGGCTGAACTACTCTGACTGGATGAGCTATTGTAGCCTGATACTGGGGAGCTATCTGCTCCGGAGCGGGAGTAGTGGGAGTATGGGATCCTCCTCCAGCCTGAGAGACTGCGGGTGCCATGGGAAATGTGCCACTCTAAGCGACACTCTCCATAAGGCCCACCAAACGGACCAAAGCATCCTGAAGTACTAGGGTGGCAATGAACCCCTTCGGAACCTGAGCTGGCCCGGCAGGAACAGTCTGGGCTGGAACCTCCTCGTCAAGATCTATCTGAGGCTCTACTACTGGGGCTACTGGTCGGGCTCAAGGCTGAGCCATGCCCCTGCCTTGGCCTCTGGCACGGCCTCGGCCTCGACCATTGCCTCTAGTAGGAGTTGCCACTAGAGGCTCTGGCTGTTGCTCAGCTGAGGAAGCGGTACGTTTTCTCGCCATCTGCGAGTGAATAAGAGTATAAGAGTTCAATTAATATTGAGAAAACAACATCGCACGACAGAGGAGAATAGAAGTGAAATTTGTTCCTAACTTCATTGCCTCTAGAAGATAAGCACAGACGTCTCCGTATCGATCCTCCAGACTCTACTAAGCTTGCTAGTGAATCGCGAGACCTAGGAAACCTAGTGCTCTGATATCAACTTGTCACGACCCAGAATTTACACCGTCGGGTCTGTGATGGCGCCTAACATTTCACTTGCTAGGCAAGCCAACATTAGAGAATTCATTAAACCAATTCTTATCCCATTCAGTAAATAACAATAATTAGCTAAGATGAAATATAATAAGCGCGGAATAATATAAAAACTGTGTTAATTACTACCATCCGGATCTGGAGTCACAATTCACGAGCATTCTAGAATTTACTACAAGTAATAGTCTGAAAGAAATACAACTATTTGGATGAAAGAAATAGTTAAACAGAAAAGATAGACGGGGACTTCAAGGTCTGTGAACGCCTACAGATCTACCTTGAGTCTCCGGATAGAGGGTCCAACAGCTAAAATCTCGATCAACCCGAGCCGGTACCAAAATCTGCACAGAAAATGCAGAATGCAGTATCAGTACAACCGACCCCATGTACTGGTAAGTGTCAATCCTAACCTCGACAAAGTAGTGACAAGGCTAAGGCAAGGCACCTACAAATCAACCTGTACAGTTTAACAATGTATACACAAATAACAGTAATGAAGAATTAGACAGGAGATATCGGAAGGGGGAAACATACTAGGGGAAATATGAGCTAAAGAACTACATCAGAATGATAACGGGAACAACCAATATAGTATTAATCAACAGGAACAACGAATACAATAAAGGAAAAATGCACGGCATCACCCTTCGTGCTTTTACTCTTAATCTCACCATAACCCGAGATTCGAACCAAAATCCATTCACCCCCGAGCCCGAATATATAATTGGTTTTGGAATCCGACCTCAAATTGAGGTCTAAATCCCCAAATTCCCGAAATCCCTAGTTTCTACCCAAACCCCTAATTCTACCCAAACCTCTAATTCTACCATAAAAACTCTAGATTTTAGGTTGAAAGTTTATGAAATATAATGGGTAATTGAAAGAAAATAGTTTAGAATCACTTACCAACACTTTGGGGAAAAAAACAACTCTTGAAAATCGCCTCTAGTCCGTTTGGTTTTTGAGAAAATGAAATAAATGGCCAATTCCCGTTTTGATTCCATTTTATGCACTGGGTGATAGTGTGCATCGCGTTCGCAAGACCATGCTCGTGTTCACGATGAAGGATCATTGACTCTCCCCCAGGTATTCCTAACACTACGCGTTCGCGAGGAGCTGGTCGCGTTCGCGAAGGGTTATGCCCACATCGCTTCGTGTTCGGGACCAAGCCTTCACGTTCACGAAGAAGAAAATTCCAGTTGACCAGTTTACTCTTCGCGTTCGCAAGAGTACCTTCGCGAATGCGAAGAAGGACATGCCAGAACACCAAAATTTGCAGAAAACCAGATTTTCCAAAGTCTAAACATCTCGTGGCCTATCCGGAACTCACCCGAGCCCTCGGGGCTCCAAACCAAACATGCACACAAATCTAAAAACATCATACGAACTTGCTCGAATTTAGCAGCAAATCAAGTGAAATTCTCAAGAACACTTTAAAATTCCTATCTTCTCAATTGGACGTCCGAATCACGTCAAATCAACTCTGTTTCTCACCAAATTTCCCAGACAAGTCTTAAATATTATAATGAACCTATACCGGGCTCCGAAACCAAAATACGAACCCGGTACTAACAATGCCAAACATCAATCAATTCTTATAAATAAATAATTATCAAACTTTTAATTTTTCATCAAAAATTCATAACTAGAGCTAGGGACCTCTGAATTCGATTCCGGGCATACGCCCAAGTCCCATAATTCGATATCGACCCATCGTGATCGTCAAAATATCGATCTGGTCCCGTTTACCAAAAATGTAGACCGAAGTCAACTAAAATCAACCTTTAAGGCAAAATTCTTATTTTCATCAATTTTCAACATAAAAGCTTTCCGGTAACATGCCCGACTGCGCACGTAAATAGAGGAGGATAAAAATGAAATTTTTAAGGCTTAAGAGTGCAAAATTGAGTTCTAAAATATAAGATGACCTTTTGGGTTATCACACTTATGTTCATCGTCTCGCTATTCAACTCATTTGTTGCATATCAAAACCTGAGAATGGTGTCGCTCCAGTACTCGATTTTGAGGTTGTAGCGGTATGCCCATAGGACTTCGGATAGTATTTCTCTCCATTTTCCTTTAGCGTTGGTTAATCTTTTCTTAAAATTTTGGATGATGGTTTTGTTAGTCGATTCGGCCTGTCCGTTCCCGCTGGAATGATAAGGTATTGATAGGATCCTTTTGATTTTGTGGTCTTCGAGAAATTTAGTTACCTTGCTTCTGATGAATTGCTTTCCATTATCACATACAATACCGGATGGCATCCCGAACTGACATATGATGTGGTCCCAAATGAAGTCTATTACCTCATTTTCTCTAACTTTCTCGAAAGCCTGTACTTCAACCCATATAGAGAAATAATCAGTCATAAATAAAATAAACTGAGCCTTACCTGGTGCCGATGGGAGGGGGACGATGATGACCATTCCCCATTTCATGAAGGGCCAAGGAGATAGGACCGAGTGGAGAAGTTCCTCGGGTTGATGAATCATAGGCGCATGTCTTTGACATTTGTCGCATTTTCGAATGAACTCTCTTGCATCTTTGCCCATATTGGTCCAATAATATCCTACTCGGATTAATTTGTGGACTAATGAATCGGCACCGGAATGATTCCCACAAGTGCCCTCATGAATCTCACGTAGGATGTAGTCGGTATCTCCCGGTCCCAAACATATTGCCAGTGGACCATCGAACATCCTTCTAAATAGCTTTCGATCATTGGATATGGTGAACCGTGCAGCTTTTGTGCGTAGAGTTCTCGATTCCTTTGGATCCGATGGAAGTTTCCCGTTCATGAAGTACTCTATATATTTGTATCTCCAATCCCAAGTTAGACTTGTGCAGTTTATCTAGGCATGACCTTCTTCGATTACCGATTTCATGAGTTGTACGACAGTGCCCGAGTTAAGTTCGTCATCCTCGATCGACGACCCAAAGTTTGCAAGAGCGTCAGCCTCACAGTTTTGTTCTCGAAGTACATATTGCAAAGTCTATTCCTTAAATCGATGTAGAGTCATTTGCAATTTATCCAAGTAACTCTGCATTCGATTTTCCCGGACTTCAAAAGTACCGTTGACTTGATTTACTACGATGAGGGAATTACATTTGGCCTCCATGACCTCGGCTCCAAAACTTCTAGCTAGTTTGAGACCTGCAATCACGGCCTCATACTCAGCCTCATTGTTAGTCAATTTTGTAGTTTTAATAGGCTGTCTAACTATATCACTTGTGGGCAATTTTAGTACGATGCCCAGTCCGGACCCCTTTGCGTTCGAGGCATCGACCGTAAAGAGGGTCCAGATTCCCGAAGAGGTACCCAATTTTATCAGTAATTCCTTTTCGATCTCGTGTACGAAGGCCGACATAAAGTCAGCCATGAAGTCGTCTAAGATTTGAGATTTGATAGCGGTACGGGGTCGATACTCGATGTCGTACCCGCCGATTTCTATGGCCCATTTGGCCAATCGACCTGAAAGCTCGGGTTTGTGCAAAATATTTCGAAGAGGATAAGTTGTTACAACATGTATCGGATGACACTGGAAATATGGTTTTAGTTTCCTAGAGGCGCTTATTAAAGAAAGCGCTAATTTTTCTATGTTTGGATATCTAGTTTCGGCCTCGCCTAAAGTTCGACTGGCATAATCAATAGAGAATTGCGTACCTCGTTCTTCTCAAACTAGAACTCCACTCACCGCTATCTCCAAGACAGCTAAGTACATGTAAAGTTGTTTGTCCACTTTCGGGATATGAAGCAGTGGCGGGCTCGATAAATACTCCTTTAGTTCGTCCAAAGCATGCTAACATTCTGGATTCCATGCAAAGTTGTTTTTCTTTTTAAAAAGTGAGAAAAACCGGTGGCTCCTATCCAAGGATCTCGAAATGAATCAGCCTAAGGTGGTTATCTGTCCTATTAGCCTCTGCACGACCTTCACATTATCTACTACCGTGATGTCCTCGATTGCTTTGATTTTATCGAGGTTAATTTCGATTCCTCGATTGGATACCATAAAACCGAGAAACTTGCCCGAGCCAACCCCGTAAGCACATTTTTCGGGATTGAGCTTCATATTGTACTCCCTTAGTATGTCGAAAGTTTCCCGCAAATGCTTTAAATGGTCCTCTGCTCGCAAGGATATAACTAACATGACATCAATATAAACTTCCATTGATTTTTCTATTTTCTTTTCGAACATTCTGTTTACTAGGCATTGATAAGTTGCACCAGCATTTTTTAGGCCAAATGGCATTACATTGTAACAGTAGGTTTCGTACTTAGTGATAAATGAGGTCTTTTCCTGATCCTCCGGGTTCATCTGTATTTGGTTGTACCCGGAATAGGCATCGAGAAAACAGAGAGTCTCGTGGCCGGCCGTGGCATCGATCATACGATCGATATTAGGCAAAGGAAAAGAGTCCTTAGGGCATGCTTTATTCAGGTCTTTATAATCTATACACATTCTAAGTTTGTTCCCCTTTTTAGGGACTACCACTATATTTGCTAGCCATTCAGGGTACTTTGCTTCCCAAATGGACCCTATTCTAAGAATTTTAGTTACCTCGTCTTTGATGAAGGCGTGTTTGACCTCGGCCTTCTTTTTTGTTTTACCGGGTGGAATTTTGGGTCCAAGCTTAGCTTATGAGTGGTGATTCCCAGTGGGATTCCTGTCATGTCAAGATGGGACCAAGCGAAAACAGTCTATGTTAGTTATAAGAAATTGAATAAGCTTTCTCCTGAGCTCGGGATCTAACCCCGTGCCCAGGTATACCTTTTATTCGGGTAGATATTCGATTAGTACGACTTGGTCCAGTTCTTCGATTATTGATTAGGTGGCATCGGAATCATCGGGAACCATGAAAGATCGAGGGATCCTATGTTCATCATCTTCATCAGTCTTCTGATTCTCTAATTGGGTCTAAGCTGACGTTTGTGATTGTTATTTGGTATTTCGTTCCTCCTTCGAATCCGATCCATCTGCTGATGATAATGATGATATTAGAATCACTTCATCGACAGCAAATATTTATTTTGCGGCTGGTTGCTCCCCGTAGACCGTTTTGATTCCCTCCGATGTTGGGAACTTCAAAAACCTGGTAGAGGGTCGAGGGTACAACCTTCATATTGTGGATCTACGGCCTTCCGAATAGGGCGTTGTATCTCATATCGCATTTGATCACGTGGAACTTCATTTCTTGGATAGTTCCAGTCACGTTAACTGGCAGGATTATTTCGCCCTTAGTAGTTTGACATGCCATATTGAATCCGTTTAGTACCACGGTTGCGGGCACGACCTGGTCCTGTAGACTGAATTGCTCTACGACCCTCGATCGAATGATGTTGGTCGAACTACCTAGATCAATTAACACACATTTAACTTGAGTTTTATTCATGAGTACAGATATTACCAGTGCATTGTTATATGGTTGCATGATTCCTTCTGCGTCTTCGTCATTAAAGGACAAGGTTCCTTCAGGTGTGTAATCCCGAGTCCAGAACCGCTTTTCTCTTACAATCGACATCTTAGTGCGTTTAAGCACCGGCCCCTAAGGGGTATCGATCCCACCCATGATCATGTGGATGATGTGTTGTGGCTATTCTTGTTCGTTTTGTCTACTGAAATCCCTATTTTTGAAATGGATTTTGGCCATGTCACTTAAAAATTCTCGAAGATGCCCTTTATTGAATAACCGGGCTACCTCCTCTTTAGTTGCCTGCAATCTTCCGTTCGGTGGCCATGAGTGCCATTATATTTGCATATTTGATTGGGATTCCTCTGGGCAGGATCGGTCTGCATAGGTAGAGGCCATTTAGTATCTTTGATGCGTCCGATAGCCGACACGATAGCGGATGCATCGATGCTGAAGTTATACTCCGATAACTGAGGTGCTTCCTTGGGTCTGGTATGCCTGTCAAACCCATTCCTGTTCATCAGCACCCGAGACCCTTGGCCTCGATCATTTCTCTTTTCACCTCTTACGGGGTTACGTGAAGGTTTGCTTCCCCTACGATCTCCATTATACGGCCGATATCGATCCTTGTTTGCCCTTGGTTCTCGGTCGATATCCCTTTTAATATCGGAGCCAGAACCCAACTGGTCGTCTTCGACTCTTATTTTGGATTGATACTGATTGTGCACATCGGCCCAAGTAATAGCTGGGTACTCAATCAAGTTATGCTTCAACCACCGTGAAACCATCGAGCTACGTTCGTTTAGACCTTGAGTGAAAGCTTGAACAGCCCAATCGTCTGTGACTGGTGGTATATCCATTCGTTCTATTTGGAAACGAGATACGAATTCTCTTATGGCTTCAGCATAAGAGAATAGGTCCGACTTCCTATTCTCGACCTTTATGGCCCCAACATGTGCTTTTACGAAAGAATCTGCAAGCATAGCAAAAGAATCGATAGAGTTAGACGGTAAATTATGATATCATATCATTGCTCCCTTTGACAGGGTTTCCCCAAATTTTTTCAATAATACAGATTCGATCTCATCGTCCTCTAGATCGTTCCCTTTGATGGCACATATGTAAGAGGTGACATGTTCGTTGGGGTCGGTCGTTCCGTTATATTGAGGAATCTCGGGCATGCGAAACGTCTTTGGGATCGGTTTAGGAGCCGCGCTCGGGGGGAAAGGCTTTTGTATGAATTTTTTGGAATCTAAGCCCTTTAATATCGGTGGTGTCCCCGGGATCTGATCAACCTTGGAGTTATATATTTCTACTTTTTTGTCGTTTTCCTCGATCCTCCTTTCTCCTAACTCTATTCGTTTTGTTAGTTCTTCAAGCTTCTTAATAATTTCAGGATTAGTCCCTGTTTCTTGCTCATTTGACCTTACTATAGCTGGCCCTGTTTTGTGGGTGACTTCTTGGGGTGGACTAGGCTTGTGTCTGGTTGGCACCTGGGGTTGGCTCTTCAACTGGGCTATTGCTACTTGTTGAGCTTGCAACATCTCGAAGATAATACGCAAACTGATTCCGTTTTCCTCGGCATTTTGGGTATTTCGAGTTGCGGATCGAGTTCCACCATGAATGCTATTTTCAGGGTCGGAACGTTGGTTCATCTCGATGGCCGCACGTGAATTGACGTCTATTGGCTCTTCGACCCGAGCTCCAACGGGATCGATGAGTGGCCTTCCACCCCTCAGGAGTTATATTGTTATTCTCATCTTGAAGGCCAGCTTCGTTGTCGATAGGTAGGGCCATTAATTGAGAATTCATCGTTTTCAACCTGAAATTAAAGATACTTCCAAGATAAAGTATAAAATGGTGTATTTTATAGAGATTCGTACCAAACAACCACTGTTATCCTTAGCCCCCGGGTGGGCGCTAAACTGTTTACCCGAAAAACGGATAGAGTTGAATTTATATGTAGTTCTAAGGATACGTGGTACAACTTGGCACAAATCGAAAAGTAAGTAGAAATATATTGCGTATTGACTGTATAAAGAATGAAATACAAATCAAACTTAATGGAAAATAGTTTATGAACAAGCAACACGAATCAATATACAAAACCCAAAAAAGGATAATCTCTATATGAATATCAGTATGTCTTTCTCTGTGAATATCAATAATATGAGAGTGTATCAATGCCTTAATGTTGGATCCCTTTACAGAAATAATAGCCATCCCTCTTATAGTGGAGGGATCCTACTTTGGATATAATTAAAAATACATAGTGGGGAACCTATGATAGAATAGTTTTTCCCTAATTCCCGCCGAGATTCTCTCTCCTTAGTGCGACTGTAACTGCTCTTGTCCCTTGGCTCGATCTTGATCGGACTTGGTATTGGTTGGTTTCCAGATTTAGAGCCCGATATTGACTCGGGATCGATATTGACTCGAGGCCCGGTATCGACTTGGGCTCAATTTTAGACGGTCTCTGGTTCTTAAGCTCGATAACGCCGCTTCGCATCATAGCTCGATTTGGATTCGATCTTGGTAATGACTTCGAGTTTGGTATTTGATCGGTCCTAGAAATTTGAGTTCGGTAACCTGGCTTCGGATCTCATACCCGATATTATGAAGATGACCTTTGATCTATTATGTTCCAATCTTGACTAATCATACGAAGGCCGAAATCGGTTTTGACCGTACACCTTGATAGGCACTATGCATTATTTCCTCCACTATCCGACCCAAAGTCCCCCCCCCCCCTCTCCCCCATCCCCCCACAAAAATACTGCTGCCTAACACAACATAACATCCCAACCTTCTTTCTAGGTGCAAAATTGTAGATCCAAAGAAATAATCCCTCTTACTCTTTTATGGTGATAAGAGGAAGCACAACTATTTTAGTTGCCATCAAGTCAAAATTCCATATCATACACCCACAGAAACAAATGATTCAACTGGTCAAAATAACAATCCACAAATAGGGAGGGCAAAAATGATGAATTTATGAAATATCCGATCTCATTTGAGAAAAAATTGGCCATAAAAATTTTGATTCTGAAATTTCACGATACAAATCTGCAAGTATATGTTGGGAAACTTTCTTTTCAAAACAACTTTTGAAATCTTCTCATAAGTCAGAGGTCTCTCAGTTTACTTCTTCAATTTGTTACCACCCTGAGCAGGTTAAATCGTATATGCCATTGTTATTGCAATAAAAGCCGGAAATAAAAGCCGCCTGAGATGGTGCTATGACGGCGTTAGACACCGGAGCGGCGGTCAGAGAGAGAACATGGCGCACAAAGGTCGCCAAAAAATTCTTCGGCAAGATTCGGACCATACTCTGAGGTCGGAGTTTCAACTATTTATTTCGTCTCCCTTAAAGATCTGATAAATAAAAGGAAAATATGAGAAAAGAGAGCAATGATTCGCCGGGAAAATGTATTTTCGGTCAGATCCAGTAAAATCCGGTCCCAAAACTTTCAGATTTCAACCTCTTGTATGTATTTCTCCAAATTCGCGTATAAATGTGTGTGTAGGTATAGAGAAAGGGGAAGAGAAGGTGCGAAGTGAGTAATCTGAAGGTATTGGTTCCGGCTAATTCGCCGATGGAGGTTCCGACCACGGTCATAACAGT
The DNA here is from genome assembly GCF_000390325.3 of Nicotiana tomentosiformis. Classification (NCBI taxonomy): domain Eukaryota; kingdom Viridiplantae; phylum Streptophyta; class Magnoliopsida; order Solanales; family Solanaceae; genus Nicotiana; species Nicotiana tomentosiformis. The sequence continues at coordinate 142,144 of NW_027174672.1, forward strand.
GAGGTAGGGCTGGCAAGTGGGCCGATCCCGAGCCTAAACAAACCAAGTGGGCCGGTCCAAACGGTCCTGGTCCCGGTCCCGGTCTCGGACCTGTTCCAAATTAAACGGGCCAAACGGTCCCGGGCCAAATGGTCTTTTTATTGGGACCGGACTGTTTGGTCCCGGGCTAAACGGTCTCGGCCCGCGGGCTAAATGGGCTAAGTAGACCCAACGGATTTTTTAAAAAAACTTAAATAGAAATTAGAGACAAAAGGATGTTAAAAAAATATCTAAGGCAATGTCTTGTAAATTTTATTATAGAATTGTGACCTAAATTCTTTAATTCAAATTTAAAGTCTAAATACAAAAATATTGTAAAGAGATATTCAAAGCAATGCCTTATAATTTTATTATAGCATTAAAACAATATGGCAATATCTTTCTTAGTCTTCATCCCCCCTATGGAATATAAAATACCACCGGTAACAGTGTTAATTTCCGGTTGAAATTGATTTGAACCGGTATAGGGTCAACCTGACTAGGAGTAGGTAGACTTTTCCCCTCGGCCAAAGCTTTCAGACGAAGATATCTCACTCTATCTTGAGGGTGTTTCAATATGTGTCTAGCCAAAGTTCCCATCCCCCCCACCCCTCGCCGCGATCCAAAATATTTAAAAGCTAACTCTGTGCCACAAGTTTTACACTTAGCCTTATTTTCTGGAATTAGTTGAGCAAAACTTGGCCAAACGGGAGATGTTTTCGTTTGTTTGCTAGGTTGTCTAGAAAGAGTAAGGGTAGTAACAGGAGTATCAGATGGGGCATCATTTGGATTAGCAAGGTTATCACTAGTTGGGTTAACATCAGGAGCAGGACTAGTGGGTGTATAATCATCCGGTTGAGTTTCATCAAAATATATTTCCTTGTCATCATTTTTATCAATAGTTGGATTAGAATAAAGAGCATTCATTAATTCATGGTCTAATTGTTCACCAGCTCTAATATTATGGCAAAATTGACTCTCAGTAAATTATATTAAACTATTATCGCTATCAAGAATAACAGGTGTATGACAGATATGGGATTTGGTTCGGGGAGCCTGGGGCAGTGGAGGAGGAACAGATTGAGCACTAGATTCGCCACTCTTGAATTTTCCTTTATTTTTACTAAAAATTTTTTTAAGGAAGCCATCTTAATTAATAAAGTAATAGAAAATAAATAAAACAAACAAAACTATAATATTAAAACTTAAGAGTTGGAACGAGTTTACCGAATAGACGAACAACTTGTTAAAAATTGATTATTGTTGAAGACTTTAATTCACCAACTTAACAATTTTTTTCACAAATTATAACAATAAAGTAAGCAATAGTAGCAATTATAGAAGAAAATTATAGAGAGATTGTGATAGATTGATGATTTTGTAAGAAAAATGAAAGAATGGGGGAGGGGGGGTATTTATAGTTGAAAATAGGGGGAAAATGTCATTATAAAAAGTTTGGGGGAGGGGGGAGGGGGTTAAATGGCTATTTTATAAATAGCCAACGACTATTTTTGACAGCCCAACGGCTATTGTTTACATTTTTCAAATTTTTTGTTTTTAAAAGTTTACCGTGGGGACCTTTGGCCCGCGAGGGGACCGGTCCGATCCCCAGGCCCACTAAAATCGGTCCTAGCCTGTTTGGCCCGCGGTCCCGGGCCGGTCCCAGTCCTAGACTGGCCCACTTGCCAGCCTTACAGTGAGGCGAGGGAGAAAATAGGAAGAAAAAAGGAGAGAGAGAAGCAGTGACAGTGGACTTTGGGTCGGATAGTGATTTGTTTTAGGATTTTTTATATTCCTATACACTATTTAAAACTTTATTACCCTCCCTACTCAAGTTTCAATTTAATTACATACTATATACAAATTTATCAATTATATATACTTTAGGAATTAAATGAGTATCCCTTTATATTAGGAATCAATTATTTCTCATCCTTATTCTATCTCCCTCCTGCACTCTCTCTCCTACGCTTTCTCTCTCTCCTGCGCTTTCTCTCTCTCTATGTCTCTCTCTATCTCTCAATCCCTAACTCCAGTAATGTAGAGCAAAGGGAAAGAGAGCAGCAATTCCATGCTTATTAAAATTCTAGTAATGTAGAGCTGAAGGTGTTGCACAATTGGTGTTCAAAATCCAGTAATGTTGCACAATTGGTGTTCAAATTGAAATTGTCAATCAATAAATTTTGAAGGTGTTTGACTCTCCACCATTGACAGCCATTAAAAAGCTTTGAAGCTTTGAATTCGAATTTGGGTTTTCAAAAACCGTTATTTGTTTGGATTGGGTGTTGTTGCAAACAATTGGGAATATTGTTTGGAGTTTATATCTCAATTTTGAGGGTGTTTTGGTGAAGATTAGACTTGATTTTGGCTGAATTTCAGATTGAAACTCGAAGAAGAAGAAGAAAAAGAAGACATGACATACATTATACTTACGAAATTGTAGTAAAGTTGTAGCATAATTGTAGAAAAATTGTATTATGTTGTTTATATATATATTTTTATTTAAATATTCTATGAAAGTTGAACAATATTGTATAAAAATTGTATTTAAGTTGTATGATACTATAGTTGTATATAACTGGGTAGAAATAATATATGAAAGTTATAGATAAATTGTACAATATATAATTAGTTGTATGAAATTTATTTTTACTATGTATAAATCAGATACAAAATATACAAAAGACATATTATATAAAATTTATATAAAATTTGTATTTAAGTGGTATGATATTGTAGTTGTATATAACTGGGTAGAAATAATGTATGAAAGTTGTAGATAAGTTGCAGATAAGTTGTAGATAAGTTGTATGATATATAATTAGTTGTATGAAATTTGTTTTTACTATGTATAAATCAGATACAAAATATACAAAAGACATATTGTATAAAATTTATATTTAAGTGGTATGATATTGTAGTTGTATATAATTGGGTAGAAATAATGTATGAAAGTTGTAGATAAGTTTTTAATTTGTATGTTGATGTACCATATATTGTCCTTAGAGATAGAGATTTTATGTGTTTAGTTTGAATATAAATATGCAATAAAGTTTAGATTCAGCAGAAGTTCTCTTTTAGATCTTGTTAAAATTCGTCCCAAATTCTACTGTATTACATACACTTTTTCTGGGGAAAAAAAAAACTTTAACATTTGAAATTATTGGCTAGCAAAATTCACCTCTAATAGAAGGAGCAATTTGACAGTAGTTACACTTACCCATTGGAAGTCCTTTTAATGAACTGAAAGTTGCTTTTATATTTCATACATGAACGGATTAGTCAACGTATTCATTCAAGCATGACTATGCTTTTTAAGAATAAAATAACACGATGGAGACTGAAAATAAGGAGAGAGTCAAGCATATTTTCCAGAAGACAAATATTTTTAACCCAAAATGTATGGGAGGAAGATTTGATCATCATGCTATTCATCAGAATGGATAACACTTAAGAGAGTTGGGCGGAGAAAAATAACTTCCATGATTACCGTATATTAAGGCGGAAGAAAAATAAGGAAAGAGAAGAGGAGAAAAAAAATAAATGGTGTAACTAAATCTCTTGATTGAAGGCATTAATAATGGATTGGGAGCCTTTTAAGGTGGAATGTATATATTTTGTAGATAAAACTTGTTTAGGTCGGCTAATTAACTAAACGTGGACATTTTTAGTAATAAAATTTCAAATAGTGTATAGGAACGAAAAAATCTTTTTTTTAAGTGAACCGGGTTAAGAAAGGGAAAATGGTTGATTTAATCATGTGCAACCACGTGACATTTCGTCCAAAATTAGGGTATATTTGTTTCATAGTATAACGGTAGGGTCAGAAATAATCAAATAGTATGACGAATGATATATTTAAACTATTTTCGATAGTACAGAGATTTATTTGACCCTTTCACTTTGACATTCATGTCAATTTAATCAATAAAATTATTGTAACTTCCATTTAATGTTATGTGCATGAGCACTCCTTCCCGTGGAACTGCATTTTGAAAAGTTTCACTTGGTTTACGAATGCGATATCATTGGGTTCTAACTACGGTTAAGGGCCTAAAATACCCCTTTACTATTAAAAATAAGTTATATGTACCCCAGTTTCACTTTTGTCTTATTATAGTCTCTGTCGTTTTCCTTGATATTTAAAATACCCCCAATCGTTAGTTTATTAATAAGATATTAATAAATACACGTGTCACTATCCTATTTTTTCTAAAATCACCTGACCCATATCTAATTAAAATAAGCCAAACCAACCCCTTTAACCCGACCCACCCGAGCCCCTCTAACTTAAATCCTCTTACCCATTACCTAAGCCCAATTTAGAAACATCGCTCAACAAAAAACACAGAAAAGATAAATTAACTTGCAAACCCTAGGTCGTATAGCTTTCATAAATGCTTCCGATTTATGCTTGTTCTTCTTCAAAAGGTTAGTTTATCTTCCATTTCTTGTTTTTTTGTAGAAAGACAATGATGGTGTTTTTTAATGTTTTCGGTCTAGTCGATTCTTTGGTTTTTAATCGTTTTATGCTTTTACAGTTTTCGACATGAGCTCAAATCGACAATATCTATATTGTTATGTATCTTCATGTATTATTTAAGCTATTTTATGTTAGTGTTTTTACGGATCGACATTATTGTGGGGATTCCTCTTCAATTGGTGGTCCCGAGTGTGATTTTATGCCTTTTCTGGCTGAGAATGTGGGGTTACAATTTGCGACATAAGCTTTCTTTTTGTCTGTATATGGTAAATGTTGTTCCCTTAAAGTAACAGAGAATTTGAGTATTTTAGTGCTAGTGGAGCTTTACTATTGTTAATGTTTCTGGTCCCTATTTTGTTGCATATATCTTGGTCTACCAAGTTCACTATCTTTTTTATTATTCTTTTGATTTGTTAATTGTTTTCCATAGGATCTTTTATTAGCTCATGTGTAGGTTTATTTATTGTTTATATAATTTGTTTATTGATTATCTTTATCAATTTGCTTATTATTTTTTAATTGCCTTCCTGAATATTAAGGATGCGTTTGGTTGACATAATGTTGCATTATGGTGGGGATTGGATCACAACACCCCAGGTGTCACGACCCGGAATTCCCACCGTCGGGACCGTGATGGAGCCTAATATTTCACTTGCTAGGCAAACCAATGTTAAAGAATCATTAAAACCAAATCCTTATTTTCATTCAGTAAATAATAATAATTAGCTAAGATGAAATATAATAAGTGCGGAATAATATAAAAACTGTATTAATTACTACCACCCGGATCTGGAGTCACAATTCACGAGCATTATAGAATTTACTACAAGTAATAGTCTAAAAGAAATACAACTGTCTAAATGAAAGAAACAGTAAAACATGAGGATAGACGGGGACTTCAAGGTCTGTGAACGCCGACAGATCTACCTTGAGTCTCCGGATAGCGGGTCCAACAGCTAAAATCTCGATCAACCAGAGCTGGTACCAAAATCTGCACAGAAACAGCAGAGTGCAATATTAGTACAACCGACCCCATGTACTGGTAAGTGTCGAGCCTAACCTCGACGAAGTAGTGACGAGGCTAAAGCAAGGCACCTACAAATCAACCTGTACCATTTAACAGTGTATATACAAATAACAGTAATGAAGAGCTAGACAAGAATTATCGGGAGGGGGAAATATGTTGGGGGAAACAAGAAGTAAAGAGCTACAGTAGAATGAGAACTAGAACAACCAATATACTATGAATCAACAGGAGCACGAATATAGTAAAGGAAAAATGCACGGCATCACCCTTCGTGCTTTTACTCTCAATCTCACCATAAAATCAATAGAAACGGCACGACATCACCCTTCGTGCATTAACTCTCATATTATGGCACGGCATCATCCTTCGTGCTTTTACACTCACAATATGGCACGGCATCACCCTTCGTGCATTAACACTCACCATATGGAACGACATCACCCTTCGTGCATTAACACTCACAATATGGCACGACATCACCTTTCGTGCATTAACACTCTCCCTTACCATAATGCAATGCATAAACAACAACAACATGGAGATAGAATAACAAGTACAAGCCTTACTTAAACATTTGGTTCCACCATATCAATCTCAACTTTAAAATAAATACACAATTATTACCAGAGAATCCGTAAACATGATAAGAACGATAAATTTAACAACACTAGTCTAAACACGTAACAATTAGACATAGGAAAGAGACAATATAAGAAAAATGTGAGAAAACAGGAAAAAGAAGGTAAATTGGCGGCGCATAAGTACTCATCACTTCACATATACGCCGCCCACATGAATTTCACATAGCGAAAAATCTTAGGTTCCTAATTCCCTCAAGTCAGGGTTAGACACAACACTTACCTCGCTCCAAATGCCACTCAATACTCAATCACAGCTTTTCCTTTAGAATCCACCTCCAAACCACTCGTATCTATTCACAAACGACTCAATAATATCAAATATTTCTAAAGGAATTAATTACATTGCATAAATTTAGATTTCCCAAATTTTCCTCCAAAAAGTCAAAAATCGACCCCGGGTCCGCTTGGTCAAAACCAGAGGTTAGGACCAAAATCCATTTACCCATTCACCCCAGAGCCCGGATATATAATTGGTTTTGGAATCATACCTCAAATTGAGGTCTAAATCCCCAAATTTTCGAAATCTCTAGTTTCTACCCAAACCCCTAATTCTACCATAAAAACTCTAGATTTTAGGTTGATAATTCATAAAATGTAGTGAAAGATTGAAAAAATCTAGTTTAGAATTACTTACCTATGATTTGGGGAAGCAATAGTCTTTGGAAAATCACCTCAAGTGTTTTAGGTTTTAAAAATTTGGGAAATGAATCAAAAATCCCGTCCAAAAGTCATTTTGATCAGCTGCAGATGTCGCATTTGCGACCTGGGCTTCGGAAATGCGAAGCCCGCAAATGCGAGAAAAGCATTGTAAATGCGAACTCCTCGCATCTCTGCTGCCTTCGCAAATGCGAACCATTTGTTCGCAATTGCTAACATTGAACCATCGCAAATGTGATGAAAATCTCGCAAATGCCAGAATCCCAGTCCCAGCCCATCTTCGCAAATGCGAACAACCATTCACAAATGCGGCCTATGATGATCGCAATTGCGATCCTGAACTTCGCAAATGCGAAGGTCCCCTTCCAACCCCACTGCTACCAAATGCGAAGTTTCTTCGCGAATGCGATGCTCGCATTTGCTAGCCAGACCTCGCAATTGCGAAGTCTGCAGACCTGAAGCACACCAGCTATGATTTCTATGTTCAATTCACTCTGTAGCCTATACGAAACTCACTTGAGCCCTTGGAGCTCCAAACCAAACATGCATACAAGTCTAAAAACATCATACGAACTTGCTCGCGCAATTAAAATCGCCAAAATAACACCTAGAGCTACGAATTTAGCACCAAACCAAATGAAATTTTCAAGAAAGCTTTAAAATTTATATTTTCTCAACTGGACGTCCGAATCACGTCAAATCAACTCCGTTTCTCATCAAATTTCGCAGACAAGTCTTAAATATTATACTGGACCTATACCGGGCTCCAGAACCAAAATACGGACCAGGTATCAACAAGACAAAACATCAACCATTTTTTAAAAAAAACAATAAATTTTCAGACTTTTTATTTTCATCAAAAATTCATAACTCGAGCTAGGGACCTCCGAATTCGATTCCGGGCACACGCCCAGGTCCCATAATTCGTTACGGGCCCACCAGGACCGTCAAAACACAGATCCGGGCCAGTTTACCAAAAATGTTGACCAAAGTCAACTAAAATCAACTTTTAAGGCAAAAATTCTTATTTTCATCAATTTTCAATATTAAACCTTTCCGGAAACATTCCCGGACTGCGCACGCAAATAGAGGAGGGTAAAAATGAGATTTTTAAGGCTTAAGAGTGCAGAATCGAGTTCTAAAATATAAGATGACCTTTTGGGTCATCACATTCTCCACCTCTAAAATAACCGTTCGTCCTCAAACGAACATAGAAAAGTACCTGGGTTGGTAAAAGGTGGGGATATCTACTCCGCATATCGGACTCGGACTCCCAAGTAGCTGCCTCAACAGGCTGACCTCTCCACTGCACTCGAACTGAAGGGTAACTCTTTGATCTTAACTGGCGAACTTGTCGGGCTAGGATAGCCACCGGCTCCTCCTCGTAAGTCAAATACTTGTCCAACTAGATAGAGCTGAAATCTAATACATGGGATGGATCACGGTGATACTTTCGAAGCACGGACACATGGAATATCAGATGAATTGATGATAACCCCGGTGGCAACGCAAGCCTGTAAGCCACTTCTCCTACCCTCTCTAGAATCTCAAAAGGTCCTATATACCTAGGACTCAACTTGCCCTTCTTTTCGAACCTCATTACACCCTTCATGGGTGATACCCGAAGTAACACTCTCTCCTCGACCATGAATGCAACATCACGAACTCTACGGTCAGCATAACTCTTCTTCATGGACTGAGCTGTGCGAAGTCGATCCTGAATAATCTTGACCTTATCCAAGGCATCCTGTACTAAGTCTATGCCCAACAACCAAGCCTCTCCCGGCTCAAACCACCCAACTGGCGACCGGCACTGCCTACCATATAATGCCTCATAGGGAGCCATTTGAATGCTCGACTGGTAGCTGTTGTTGTAGGAGAACTCTCAAGGGGCAAGAACTGATCCCACGATCCTCCGAAGTCTATAACTCATGCGTGGAGCATATCCTCCAAGATCTGAATAGTGCGCTCGGACTGTCCGTCCGTCTGAGGATGAAATGATATGCTCAACTCAACCCGCGTACCCAACTCATGCTGTACTGCCCTCCAAAAGTGCGAGGTGAACTGCGTGCCTCGATCAGAAATGATAGACACGGTCACACAGTGAAGACGGACGACCTTACGAATGTAAATCTCTGCCAACCGGTCCGAGGAATAGGTAACTGCCACAGGAATGAAATGCGCTGACTTAGTCAGCTTGTCCATAAAGACCCAAACTGCATCGAACTTCCTCTGAGTCCGTGGGAGTCCAACAACAAAATCCATAGTGATATGCCCCCACTTCCAATCAGGAATCTCTAACCTCTGAAGTAAACCACCAGGTCTTTGATGCTCATACTTGACCTCCTGGCAATTTAGGCACCGAGCTATATATGCAACTATGTCTTTCTTCATCCTCCTCCACCAATAATGCTGCCACAAGTATTGATACATCTTGGCGGCGCCCGGATGAATAGAATACCGGGAACTGTGGGCCTCCTCAAGAATCAACTCACGAAGTCCATCCACATTAGGCACACAAATACAACCCTGCATCCTCAAAACTTCGTCATCTCCAACAATAACCTGTTTGGAACCACCATGACACACTGTGTCTCTGAGGATAAGTAAATGAGGATCGTCATCCTGCCGACCTCTGATGCGCTCAAACAAAGAAGACCGAGCAACTGTACAAGCTAGAACACGGTTGGGCTCAGAAACATCCAACCTCATGAACTGGTTGGACACGGCCTGAACATCCAATGCAAGCGGTCTCTTACCAACTGGAATATAAGCAAGGCTACCCATACTAGCTGACTTTCTACTCAAAGCATCAGCCACCACATTGGCCTTCCCGGGATGATACAATATGGTAATATCATAGTCTTACAATAGCTCCAACCACCTCCTCTTCCTTAAATCGAGTTCATTCTGCTTGAACAAATACTGCAAGCTCTGATGATACGCGAATACCTCACATGGCACGCCATAAAGATAGTGCCTCCAAATCTTCAGCGCGTGAACAATGGCTGCCAGCTCTAGATCATAAACAGGGTAATTCTTCTCGTGAACCTTCAGCTGCCACAAAGCATATGCAATAACCTTGCCACCCTGCATCAATACCGCACCCAGACCAATATGAGATGTGTCACAATATACTGTATAAGATCCATAATCTGTGGGTAATACGAATACCGGTGTCGTAGTCAAAGCTGTCTTGAGCTTCTGGAAGCTCGCCTCACACTCGTCTAACCACTTGAACGGGCCACCCTTCTAGGTCAACCTTGTCAACGGGGCAGCTATGGATGAAAACCCCTCCACAAATTGACGATAATAGCCAGCCAAACCCAGGAAACTACGAATCTCTGTAGTTGATGTGGGTCTAGGCCAGTTCTAGACTACCTCAATCTTCTTAGGATCCGCCTGAATACCCTCTGCTGATACGACATTACCCAATAAAGCAACTGAACTCAACTAAAACTCGCATTTTGAGAACTTAGCATATAACTGGTTGTCTCTCAGAGTCTGAAGAACGGTTCGAAGGTGCTGCTCATGCTCCTCTCAGCTGTGAGAGTAGATCAAGATATCATCAATAAACACAATCACAAAGGAATCCAAGTAGGTCTTGAACACCCGGTTCATCAAGTCCATGAATGATGCTGGGGCATTTGTCAGCCCAAATGACATCACTAGAAACTCATAATGCCCATACCGAGTCCGAAAAGATATCTTAGGGACATCGGATGCCCTAATCCTCAACTGATGGTAGCCATATCTCAAATCAATCTTCAAAAACACCTTGACACCCTAAAGTTGATCAAACAAATCATCAATTCTCGGCAATGGATACTTGTTCTTGATGGTGACTTTGTTCAACTGCCGATAATTTATACACATCCTCATCGATCCATCTTTCTTCTTCACAAACAACACAGGTGCACCCTAGGGCGAGACACTAGGTCTAATGAAGCCCTTATCAAGCAGATCTTGTAACTGTTCCTTTAATTCTTTCAACTCTGGCGGGGCCATGCGGTATGGTGGAATGGAAATGGGCTGAGTGCCCGGAGCCAAATCAATGCAGAAATCAACATCCCTGTCGGGTGGCATCCCCGGTAGGTATGCAGGAAATACTTCTGGAAACTCACGAACAACTAGCACTGAATCCATGGAAAGAACCTCCGCACTAGAATCGCGGACATAAGCTAAATAAGCTAGACACCCCTTCTCGACCATATGCCGAGCATTCACATAAGAGATAAACCTACTGGTAGAATGACCAAGAGTCCCTCTCCACTCTAATCGAGGCAACCCCTGCAAGGCTAAGGTCATCGTCTTGGCGTGACAATCTAATATAGCATGATAAGGTGACAGCCAATCCATACCCAGTATGACATCAAAATCAACTATATCGAGAAGTAGAAGATCTACACGAGTCTCAAGACTCCCAATGGTGACCACACACGAACGATAAACACGATCTACAATAATAGCATCCCCCACTGGCGTGGACACATACACAGGCGCATTCAAAGAATCACGGGGCACAACCAAATATGAAGCAAAATAGGATGACACATAGGATAAGTAGACCCCGGATCAAATAGAAGTGAAGCATCTCTACTACAAACTGAAACAGTACCTGTGATAACAGCGTCAGATGACTCAGCCTCAGGCCTGGCTGGGAAAGCATAACCCCGGGGCTGGGCCCCACCACCATGAACTACGTCCCTAGGATGGCCTCTAACTGGCTGGTCTCCACCTCTAACGGCCAAACCTCCACCTCTAACAGTCTGGCCTCTACCTATGGCTGTCTGACCCCTGCCTCTGGCTGGCTGAGCAGGTGGTGCAACAACTAGTGTCGGAACCATGGCACGAGAACTCTGATGTTGTGAGTTGCCCGTTGCCCGAGTGAAAAATCTAGCAATGTGCCTCGGATCACCACAAGTATAACATAACCTCGGCTGTTGGGACTGCTGACCCTGAAACTGACCCTGTTGACCTGAGTAACCACCCCGATAAATCTGGAGTGGAGGCGCACTAATAGGATCCGGTGGTACCCTGTAGTCTAGCTAGTCGGAAAAAAGCATCTGAGGGCCACGACCACCTGAGGCACCGTGGGATGCCTGGAGTGCTGAATGAAATGGCCTGGGAGGATGGCCTCTACCAAAAGTACCCTTGCCTCTAGATGAGGCACCACTGAACTCACCGAAATAACGAGGTCTCTTGTCAAACCCCTGACCTCCCTTAGCAAGAACTATCTCGACTCGTCTGGCGACATTAGCAGTCGCCTGAAAAGAAATTTCAATCCCAGTCTCCTTAGCCATCTGCAATCTGATAGGCTGAGCAAGTCCATCAATAAACCTCCTCACCCTCTCTCTCTCGGTAGGAAGTAGAAGAATAGCATGACGGGCCAAATCCATAAAACGGGTCTCATATTGAGTAACAGTCATACTACCCTGCTGGAGACGCTCAAACTGATGGCGATGCTCCTCTCTCAATGTGATAGAAAGAAAATTCTCTATGAAAAGCTGAGAGAACTGGTCCCAAGTAAGAGCAGGCGACCGAACTGGTCTGGTCATCATATAATCTCTCCACCATTCTTGGCGGAACCAGTCATCTGAAATGCAGCAAAATCGACCCCATTGGTCTCCACTATACCCATGTTCCGTAGAACCTCATGACAGCTGTCGAGATACTCATGGGGATCCTCTAAAGGAGCACCACTGAAGTGAACTAGGAAGAGTTTAGTAAACCTATCCAATCTCCATAAAGCCTCAGAAGACATAGCTGGCCCATCTCTGGACTGTGCCGCAACAACGAGTTGAACTACTCCGACTGGCTGAGCTGCTGGAGCCTGATACTGGGGAGCTATCTGCTCTGGAGTGGGAGTAGTGGGAGTTTGGGCTCCTCCTCAAGCCTGAGAGACGGCTGATGCCATGGGAAATGCGCCAGTTTGGGCCACACTCTCCATAAGGCCCACCAAACGGATCAAAGCATCCTGAAGTACTGGGGTGGCAATGAACCCCTCCGGAACCTGAGCTGGCCCGGCAGGAATAGTCTGGGCTGGAACCTTCTCGTCAAGCTCTATCTGAGGCCCCACAGTTGGGGCTGCTGCTTGGGCTCTAGGTTGAGCCCTGCCCCTACCTCGGCCTCTGGCATGGCCTCGGCCTCGACCTCTTCCCCGCATAGGAGCTTCCACCGGAGGCTCTGGCTGCTGCTCAGCTGAGGAAGCGATACGTGTTCTCGCCATCTGCGACAGAATAAGAGTAGAAGAGTTCAATTAGTATTGAAAAAACAAAATCGCACGACAGAGGAGAATAGAAGTAAAATTTGTTCCTAAACTTCATAGCCTCTAGAAGATAAGCACAGGTGTCTCTGTACCGATCTTCCAGACTCTACTAAGATTGCTCGTGAATCGTGAGACCTAGGCAACCTAGTGTTGTGATACCAACTTGTCACGACCCGAAATTCCCACCGTCGGGACCATGATGGCGCCTAACATTTCACTTGCTAGGTAAGCCAACGTTAGAGAATCATTAAAACCAAATCCTTATTTCCATTCAGTAAATAACAATAATTAGCTCAAATGAAATATAATAAGTGCGGAATAATATAAAAGCGGTATTAATTACTACCACCCGGATCTGGAGTCACAATTCACGAGCATTCTAGAATTTACTACAAGTAATAGTCTGAAAGAAATACAAATGTCTGAATGAAAGAAACAGCAAAACAGGAGGATAGACGGGGACCTCAAGGTCTGTGAACGCCGACAGATCTACCTTGAGGCTCTGGATAGCGGGTCCAACAGCTAAAATCTCGATCAACCCGAGCCGGTACCAAAATTTGCACAGAAAGTGCAGAGTGCGGTATCAGTACAACCGACCCCATGTACTGGTAAGTGTCGAGCATAATCTCGGCGAAGTAGTGACGAGGCTAAGGCAAGGCACCTACAAATCAACATGTACCATTTAACAGTGTATATACAAATAACAGTAATGAAGAGCTAGACAAGAATTATCGGGAGGGGAAACATGCTGGGGGAAACACGAAGTAAAGAGCTACAGCAGAATGAGAACTGGAACAACCAATATACTATGAATCAATAGGAGCACGAATACAGTAAAGGAAAAATGCACGGCATTACCCTTCGTACTTTTACTCTCAATCTCACCATAAAATCAATAGAAACGACACGGCATCACCCTTCGTGCATTAACTCTCATATTATGGAACGGCATCACCCTTCGTGCTTTTACACTCACAATATGGCACGAAACCACCCTTTGTGCATTAACACTCACAATATGTCACGACATCACCCTTCGTGCATTAACACTCTCCCTTACCATAATGCAATGCATAAACAACAACAGGGAGATAGAACATTTGGTTCCACCATATCAATATAAACTTTAAAATAAATACATAATTATTACTATAGAATCCGTAAATATGATAAGAACGATAAATTTAATAACACTAGTCTAAGCACGTAACAATTAGGCATAAGAAAGAGACAATATAAGAAAACAGGGAAAAACATGTAAATTGGCGGCGCATAAGTATTTGTCACCTCACATATACGCCACTCACATGAATTTCACATAGCAAATAATCTGAGGTTCCTAATTCCCTCAAGTCAGGGTTAGACACAACACTTACTTCGCTCCGAAGGCCACTTAATTCTCAATCACAGCTTTTCCTTTGGAATTCACCTCCAAACCACTCGTATCTATTCAAAAATGACTCAATAATATCAAATATTGCTAAAGGAATTAATTACATTGCATAAATTTAGATTTCCCAATTTTTCCTCCAAAAAGTCGAAAATCGACCCCGGGCCCGCTTCGTCAAAACCCGAGGTTCAGACCAAAATCCATTTACCCATTCACCCCCGAACTTGGATATATAATTGGTTTTGGAATCCGACCTCAAATTGAGGTCTAAATCCCCAAATTTCCGATATCCCTTTTTTCTACCCAAACCCCTAATTCTACCATGAAAACTCTAGATTTTAGGTTGATAATTCATAAAATGTAGTGAAAGATTGAAAGAAACTAGTTTAGAATTACTTACCTATGATTTGGGGAAGAAATGCTCTTTGGAAAAATGCCTCAAGTGTTTTAGGTTTTAAAAATATGGAAAATGAATAAAAAATCCCGTCCAAAAGTCATTTTGATCAGCTGCAGATGTTGCATTTACGACCTGGGCTTCGCAAATGCGAGAAAAGCATCGTAAATGCGAACGCCTCGCATCTCTGCTGCCTTCGCAAATGAGAACCATTTGTTCGCAATTGCGAACATTGAACCATCGCAAATGCGATGGAAATCTCGCAAATGCAAGAATCCCAGTCCCAGCTCATCTTCACAAATGCGAACAACCGTTCGCAAATGCGGCCTATGATGATCGCAATTGCGATCCTGAACTTCGCAAATGCGAAGGTCCCCTTCCAACCCCACTGCTCGCAAATGTGAAGTTTCTTCGCAAATGCGAGCAGCATTTGCGAGCCAAATCTCGCAAGTGCGAAGTCTGCAGACCTGAAGCACACCAACTATGATTTCTATGTTCAATTCACTGTGTAGCCTATCCGAAACTCACCCGAGCCCTCGGGGCTCCAAACCAAACATGCACACAAGTCTAAAAATATCATACGAACTTGATCGCGCGATCAAATCGCCAAAATAACACCTAGAACTACGAATTTAGCACCAAACCAAATGAAATTTTCAAGAAAGCTTTAAAATTTCTATTTTCTTAACTGGACTTCCGAATCACGTCAAATCAACTCTGTTTCTCATCAAAATTCGCAGACAAGTCTTAAATATTATACTGGACCTATACCGGGCTCCGGAACCAAAATACGGATCAGGTATCAACAAGGCCAAACATCAACCATTTTTTAAAAAATAATAAATTTTCAGACTTTTAAGTTTCATCAAAAATTCATAACTCGAGGTAGGGACCTCCGAATTCGATTCCGGGCACACGTCCAGGTCCCATAATTCGATACGGACCCACAAGGACCGTCAAAATATGCATCCGGACCCGTTTACCAAACATGTTGACTGAAGTCAACTAAAATCAACTTTTAAAGTAAAAATTCTTATTTTTATTAATTTTTAACATAAAAGCTTTCTGGAAACGTGCCCGGACTGCGCATGCCAATCGAGGAGGGTAAAAATGAAATTTTTAAGGCTTAAGAGCGCAGAATCGAGTTCTAAAACATAAGATGACATTTTGGGTCATCACACCAAGTCTTGTATTCAAAGAAGTTGGTCCACATTTGGAGAGGGTATGATTCTAAACTTATTTCTTACAAGCTTCTAGAAACTACATACACTAGTGAGTTGGGGTATGTAGGTGTTCAACAACTTATTGTAAATAGCCCTTCTGGTAATTACTATGAGGTAGAAAATGATGATGGGATGAGGCATTTACTGAGTTTAATTTCAGATGAATTTAAGACACTTCACTTCTATGCTGTTGATAAGTATGAATAGTTTATTAATGTGTCTAATATTGTTCATCACACTGGCTCACATCCAGTAATAACTGATTATGGTACTGACTGTAGTGAATCTGATAGTGAGAGTGAGAGCGATACTCATAGTGATGATGATGAGGTTGATTATGATTCTGATGGATTACAAAAAATTGCTAAGCAAAGAAATACTGGAATTGAGGCAGGGGTAGAAAATTATAAGGAATTATACAAGGGTATGAGCTTCAAAGACATACGTGAAGCTAGAAAATACATTAATTTCTATTCCTTGGCAAACAAAAAGGACTTACAGGTAAAGAAAAGTGATACAAAAAGGTTAAGGTATACATGTATTGGTGACTACCCTTTTATTGTTCTAATTTCTGGGGATGCACTTGCTGAAGGTAAAAGAAAGTTTTTGAGAATGTATATTTGCTTTCAAGCTCTCAAGATGGGCTTTAATTTAGGTTTGAGACCATTTATTGGCTTAGATGGAACTTTTTTAAAAGGAAAAGCTAGAGGACAGTTGTTAGTTAATATTGGACTGGACAGTAATAACCAAACATATCCTATAGCTTGGGAAGTGGTGGATAAAGAAACAAAAAGGACATGGACTTGGTTCTTGGAATTGCTTCAAAGGTCACTAGATCTCAAGGAGGGTAAAGGCATCACCTTCATGTCAGATATGCAAAAGGTATGGTTTATGCGTAATATATTTTTTTTGTCTTTTTAATCAAAATTGCTTATTTGAATCCCTTTAATCTTATACAGGGATTAATTGAGGCTGTGAATAATGCTCTTCCTCATTCACATCATAGATTTTGTGTTAGGCACATTGAGTCAAATTGGTGCAGAAAATGGAGTTCTTATGAAGAACATTTCAAGGACGAGGTCCATTGGTGAACTTGATAAGCAAGCTGCAGAAGATTTGATTAAGTATCCTCCTCAAGCTTGGTGTAAAGCTTATTTAGACACTGTGTGCAAGAACCAAAAGGTAGAGAACAACTTCACCGAATCTGTCAATGCATGGTTTCTTGAAGCTAGGCACAAACCCATCTTTAAAATGTTTGAGGAGATTAGAATTAAAGTGATGAACCAATTGAGGGAAAGAGAGGAAGCAGTACGGTCATGGACAAATGAACTCAGCTCACATAGACTGGAATTGTACAAGGAGTACTTGAAGATAGCTAATAAGTGTCATGTTCATTGCAATGGTGACCTAGGCTATGAAGTTTCAGAAATGGACAGGCATACTGTTAACATGGTTTTGAAGAAATGCACATGTAGGACTTGGGATCTTACCGGAATTCAATGCCCCCATGCCATTAAGTCCATAGAATATAAGAAGCTAGACCCTTTTAAGGAATTCAATTGATGGTATAGCAAGGAAGCATACCTGCTAACCTATAAACACAAGTTGCAACCAGTGAAAGGTGAGAAGTTCTGGAAAGTGGACCCATCTCAAGCAATGGAACCACCTGAGTTAGTAAAGATGACGGAGAGACCTAAAATTAAAAAATATGAGGCTATCAAAAGGCAAGGTGAGTGGGGAGTTTCCAGGAAAGGGAGAGTCATGACATGCAGTAACTGTGGAGAGCCTAATCATAATGCTAGAGGTTGTGAGAAGCTAATAGTTACTTTTTCTAACTTATTTGTGTCCTATTTAGTAATATATAACTTATTTTTTTTATGTTTACACAATAGCCACGCATGAAAAAGAGGGAAAGAACAAGCAGCTCAACTTTGGTTGATGAAGAAGAAATGGAACTGACTGCACCTGAAGCTAGTCAACCTACTCAGTCTAATCAACAAAGTCAAGGCTCAAACTTTGTGTTTATGCCTACACCAAGTATTTACACTCAGACCAGCAGTGAATATTCGGACTTTGAGTCTCCAGATCATGATCCAGATCCAGCTTTAAGGCCAACAACTGTGTCGGTAGTAGGAACAAGACTTCAAGCAAGGCAGAATCCATCTCAACCTTCAGGATTAAGGGCAATAACTTTCACATGAGATCATGATGGTGTTAGTGTTCCATCAAATCTGCTTTTCAAACCACCAGGACTCAGATGGAAGGAAAAATCTGCATTAACAGGAAGTCAGTTGGAAATGCAAAGCAAACAGAAAATGGAGAAGCTGAAGCCGAGAAAGGGAAAAAAGTGAAATCTACTATAATAAAATTAGATGGAAAGTATTTTGGTTGTAATTACTGCTTTGTGAGAGTATTATCTACATTCTATTTTGGTTGGTGAAACTTGTGGGATGCCATCTTATAACCCAGGTTACGTTGTGTAAGATTTTGGGGTTATAACATTGCATCCACCTATCTTTTAAACTGAATATGCCATGTGCATTTATGAAATCTTTAATTGGAGAAGGAAGGCTTTAATTGCTATTTTCTACTACTAGCCTTTATTCACCTGCCAGTAGCTTTAAGAGCCTTTAGTGTTGTGTGGTGATTTAGTCCTTGTATTTTATTTACATGTCGCCAGCTAATCACAGGTTCTTCAGCATTTGTAGCGAACTATAGGAATATCCATTCCCTGAATTTGTTGCATATCTTCAACAATTTGATACAATGAAGAAATTTTATATGGGTTGTTCCTCTTATGTTCTGTGCAAGCTTTAATTGCCAATTATAACCAGCCATAATCAAAAGTAGGAACAAATAGATTTAAGAGATACATCATCCTATATATAGCTTTAAAAAGTTACAAAAAGTAAGATACAAAAAGTTGAGGCTTAAAATACATCATCCGATATATAGCTGCAAATATTCATGGGAAACAACACATATACAAGAAAAGAACTTTCACTATCCATTCCCAATTCAGCTTCAACTTTTGATAATAGCAGCAATAAATCCGACAAATAACGCACATGAAATCATAATGAAGAACTTCATCTTGAGAATTTTATCTTCCAACTCCAATTGTTTCGTTACTATAAGATTATTTCTTGCCTTCATTGCAACTACTTCTTCCTTCAATTTGTCCCTTTCAATCTTGCCATCATCCAACAACAACTTCAAATTACTGATTTTAAGATTAGCCACATCCAACTCACACTTCAAATTATTGATTACAACGAGCGCTCTGTCCGGGACAGGATCCTCTGCCCATTCCCAATAACCACATGAACTACCCTAAAAATAATCCGAAAAACAAATTGAGGATCAACATCAGCGAAATAAATCAGTCAAAAATAAGAAAAATTCAAACAAGACCCATATATTATCACTTACTTCCGATTTAGGACACTTATAGAATCTCCTCCCAGGATTTAAATGAGTCGTCGAAGTAAAATTATTAGCAAATCTCGACAATGACACTTCCTCTTCGATGAACAACTGCCTTCTGACATCTCAAATTTTCAGACAATTTTAATAAATAAGGCGAGAGTGAGAGAAATTGGAAAACCCAACCTATTTTGTGGAAGAACCCTAAAATGACTTCTTTCTCAGTATGTTTTGCAGATCGATGAAATAAAATGGAGATAGGTAAGAGGATTTAAGTTAGAGGCGCTCGGGTGGGTCGGGTTAAAGGGGTTGGGTCGGCTTATTTTAATTAGATATGGGGCGGGTGATTTTAGAGAAATATGATAGTGACACGTGTATTTATTAATATCTTATTAATAAACTAACGGTTGAGGGGTATTTTAAATAGAAAAGTAAAACGACAGGGACAATAAAAACACAAAAGTGAGGGGGGGGGGGGGTGTACATATAGCTTATTTTTAATAGTAGAGGGGTATTTTAGGCCCTTAACCATTCTAACTAACGTGCAGATGTATTCAACAAAAGTGCTGATAGAATTTCAAATGCCAGGTCTGATAAAATCTTTGCGCCAATGGATGTGAAATTTTACCTTAAAACTCATTTGAGTTGACAACGGTCAATATTTTAGGTAAATATACCCGGATTTGTGTTTTGACGGTCCCGGTAGGTCCACATCGTGATTTGGGACTTGGGCATATGCCCGGAATCGGATTCATAACTCCCTAATTTGAATTAACATGATTTGTTGAAAACTAGTAATTTTAAGTTTTAAAGAATTCTTAAATTTGACCGTATGTTGACTTTGTTGCTACGTATTTGGATTTCAGTCCGAAACTTGGAATAGGTTCATTTCACTATTTATGATTTGTATGTAAAATTTGTTACAAAACGGAGTTGATTTGACATGATTTGGACGTCCAGCAATAAAATTGCATGTTCTTGAGTTCTTTGAAAAATTTCATACATTTTGCGACTTGTCCATGTTCATATTTGCGAACAAATCATCGCAATTGTGATGATAACAGATATGCAGGTAGTTCGCATTTGCGACATTTATGCCAGGATAAAAGCTGAGAGACGGGAGTTTTAGTCTCATTTTTCATATTTTGGAACCCTATGCTAGGTAAGAGGCGATTTTGAAGAGGGAATTTCATCTACAAACTTTGGGTGAGTGATTCTAATCCATTTCTAATCATATTCCATCAACTTATCTTAGATTTTAACATCAAAATCATGTGAATCAAATTAAAAATTTGTGAAACTTTGTCAAATAATGAAAAATACGTAAGAAATTGAGTTCTGAGAATCGATTTGGACTCGAATTTTAAAACTAATCACATGTATGAACTCGTGGGGTCATGAGTAGTCGAAATCTACCATTGGACCCGGGATTTTGACCGGGCGGGCTCCAGGTTGAATTTTATTGATTTTTTAGGAAAAGTGTAAAAATCTTAGCTTTATCTATTGTAATTGATTTTCCTAGCGTTATTTGTTGATATTAAGTCAATTTTGGTTAGATTCGATTGGTTTGTAGGCGAATTTTAGAGGAAATACCTCGTTTGAGCTTTGATTTGGTTGCAGAGCGAGGTAAGTATTGGGTCTAACCTTGATTTGAGGGAACTAGGAATCCTTGAACTATATGTTATGTGAATTACCTGTGTAGTGGCGTATATGCGAGGTGACGAGTGTATATACGCCGTCAAAATAATTGTTCCCTTGCCTTCTCGTAATTTATGAATTATCTCATTCCATGTCTTATTTGTTACATGCTTTAATCGCTTCCTATGCCGTAATTTGTTACTTATCATTAATTATTCTTGTATTGAAATATTCGTTCCTTCCATGACTCCACGATTAATTACTTGCCTTAGTTGTCTTACTTGTACACCTTAACTGTCACATACGTGGCTTATTTTGTTGCTTTTGTATTATTTGTAGCCTTTCTTTGATTAGTACGTGGTTCCTTTATTGCTTTGCTTTCATATTCCTTAATTGTGGCGATTCTTGTAAATTGAGCTATTGAATTGATTGCTTTTATTGATACTATTTATGGATCGGGTTGCACGCCGCAATGGTTGTGATATGGTGGAATAAGGGAGGATTTTGATATTAATTATGATGATATAGTGGGATCGGGTTGCGCGCCGCAACAGTTGTGTACGTAATACTTGTCATTGATAAATTATGATATGGTGGAATAAGAAAGGATTTGATATTGATATGGTGGGATCGGGTTGCGCGCCACAAAGGGGTTTTATATATGACTCTTGATAGTGATTGACGAGCGCAAAACACAACACGAAATTGATGCTCGCTAGCCAAAGATAGTATAGTTTAATTATCGACTCCACAAGGATTGGATTTAAATAATATTCTAGTAATTTCTGTCTTATTTGCTATTCAGGATGATCAACACTTGATTTCGAGTAAATACTACTATAATTAACTACTAAATTAAGATTGCTAGTAATTACACCTAATCACATAGAAGAGAGTTGAACTAACGGGTTATAAACAATATGAGAATTAAGGGTTGCGACAGAATAGGTATACGATAGCTATTCGGGATCTAACTCTGTTTAAATTCACTTCTAATGTTCTAATGATTCTCACGAATTCACTCGATGATTAGCTTAAACGTAAGGTTAAGATTTCTCTCTCGATTATATCTGAACTCTACAAAATAAACTAATATGAAGCACTGTAAAGATATGCAAGAATACGCTAATAGACTAGTCTTTAGGAAAAAGTAACTCGAATATTCTTCTAACTTGGTTTAATCAACAATTCAAAAAGCTCTCTCGATTACTTAGAAGAATCACTAAATTAAATCAAACCAAATAATGCAAATATAATCACTAAAATATTCCTCTATCGATTAAATAAACCATGAATAAAGTTGTAAACAATTCAAAGGTCCATAAACTTAATCACACAATTAAACTAGAGTTAAATCCACAAATATCAATCAAAATACCATATCCGTCGAAACTCTAGGGAAAGAACTACTCCATAAATATGAAGAAAGTCATCACAAATAAGTTTAAGAACATAGAAAACATCAAAGACAACTTTACAATACAAACTCTCTTTTTGCACCAATTGTTGGCAAGAGAATTGATGAAATCTTGTGTTTTTAAGCCATGGCAGCTCTCCAAAACACTCCTAGGTCAAATCTCCTATAAAAAAGTATTTTTACAATGTATTTATACGGAGTATGAATGGACTAGGACTAAAATACCCTCTCTCAGTCGAATTAGAATTAAATGAGCGAAAAATTACATTAGCGACGCGCTGTGCGCCGCTTTAGTGGAACTTTTCTGAAGCTTAACCAAAAGAATGCATGCTGCCTTATTCTCGCCAGAAGCCAAAAAATAGGTTATCCCATCGTTTACCAAGGCTTAAGACATGACGTATTAGTGCCAATTTTCAGAGGGGTTGAAACTTTAAGCTTCTAATGCACTTTTGGATTTTTCTTCAATTATTTTATACGCGCACCGGGTCCTTGACACCCGAACTCGATTCTGACTTAACTCTCGAACTTCTACTCAGATTTCAAAATTCTTTTTTTATTCTCTTTTAGCTCTAAGAATTCGTCTTGACCCGAAATCTGAACCTACACAACAGAAAATACGCAATGAGTATAAATTGACCATATTTTAGCTCAAACACAATTAAAGTGTATCAAATAATAGGTGAAAAGTAGCCAAAATTCATATTGCTAGCCTACCATCAACACCCCATACTTAGACCATTGATCGTCCTCGAGCAACAAACTACACTTGAAGTAGGAACGACCTTTTCACGCAACTCTCCAAGCTCATCATGCTAAGAATATTTAAAGCAGACTAAGCACCAAACCGTAACATCCTATCCTCAAGGCTCGACTCAAAAGCACCACGTATTTTTCAAAAACCAGCTCACTTACTCTAACACAGAGGCCAAAGACATTACATTTCCTTCGCAAATCATGTGCCCTCACACCAAAGATAGTGAGTAATTCCACACACCATAAAATTCGGGAACAAATAGGAACTCAAGATAGAAAGAATTCACTCACTCTCAAAAATAACATTCATGTGCCACAGAGAATGTACTATAGGCTTGCCCGTAGTGTAATACTCTACTTATTGAGCTCGTTCAATCAGGGATCAAGTAGGACTTTATTTTGGTTATAATGTAGGCTGCGGGACGGGTCAGATACATTTGGATACAATGACTACACCTCCCTGAGCACTTTAATACATATACATTAACAATTCAAACCCCATACTTATGTTGAACCAAATCCCAACCTTCACTATATAACAACATCAAGCTCCCATTTTCTTTAAGCATAAACAAGATGAGAACTACCACTAGCAAGGAATCAATTTTCTTTTTCAAAGTTCTAATTTTTTTTCTTTCCAAGTACTCTCATTCTTTTTTCTCTTTCAATTCCCTACAAGTGGCTCTCATAATTTTTTTAAACAATGCACCTTTCTCCTTTTTCAATAGTTCCCCTAAAAAACTCGACCATACCTCAACTTTAGCTTTCATAAGCTCATAACAAAATCAAGTGCTGAAGAGAGGTAAAAGGTTCAAACCGATAATCAATTCAAACAAAATGGATCAAGCTTGCAGTGTGGCTACCAAAGAAGTAGGATTATAGGCTCAAAGGGCTGAATAGGATACACAACAATTAGGCGGGCCATAAACATATAATTGGCTTAACAACGAAATTCCTATATCACTTCCTAGAATGAACAAGACTACTATTTTGCTTTGCAAACATACGAGGCAAGTTATAGACATCAACTGACATGCACAGAATATCAACAAATCCTCACACACACCATTGGCACATAACTCACTCAAGGTCGGATCTATCCCGACTCTCTAGTCAAAGCACATAAGCAAAGTCAAGATCAAACAAGCTAAGGTACTTATCCATGAGTCAAAAACTAAGCCTAGAAGTCACAACAAATGCACTTACTGCTCTCAAATCACAACACAGTTAAGACAAGTTATCTCTATTTAACACCACAACACAAGACTTCTCTATTCCTAATAAAAACAACTAACTACAACCGATTCAATTAAAACCCTTGGAAAAGAACCACGACAGAAAGAAAAACCAAGGGGAAATTATTACACTACTTAAGAAAAACAAAATATTTTTTTTCTTCGACTCTAATCCCTCAAGAAGATAGCCGAAAAAATCCATCATCGGGAAAAGTTACAAAAATATTTCAATCAAAAGAAACGAAAACAAACACACATTTACGTATTTATATCTCCCACCCCATACTTTAAATTGTGGCATGTCCCCATGGAACATAAATAAAAAGCAAGAGGTAAAGAATACTTCCCTGATTCATCTAGGCGGGGTCACAATCGAAGTCAGGATCTCCTTTGCACACCCGACCCAGGGCACACATCCATGCTGAGAGCTTTTTTTTCCGCCTTCTTTGGGTACACCCCACACTTATCAGCTTCACTCTTTCCAATTTGCTCTTTCAGGGGCCCCTTTTCTCCTTCCATATTGAAGATCAGCCTTTTATCCCCCACTCTGAGCATGAGCTGCCTTTCCTGAATATCTAGAATTGCACTGCCCTTAGCTAAGAAGGGTCTTCCTAAAATCAGCAGAGCCTCCATATTCTCCTCCATGTTCGCCATAATGAAGTCCACAGGGAACACAAATTTATCCACCCAAACTGGTACATCTTCCACTATTCCTTTAGGTATGATTGTGGTCTGATCCGCCAGCTGCAAAGACACTGGTACCGAACTGATCTCTCCAATTTCTTAAAAATAGACAAAGTCATAAGATTAATATAAGCACCTAAATCACACAAAGATTTTTGAAATTTAGTACTTCCTAAAGAGCAAGGTATAGTAAAACTCCCTCGATCTTCACATTTTTTAGGGAGTTTATTTTGCAATATGGCACTATAATGCTCTGTCAGCTTGACAACCGATGTCTCTTCTACTTTCCGCTTCTTGGATAATATTTCCTTTATGAATTTGGCATAAGCTGGCATCTGCGAACGCACCTCTCTGAAAGGTATATTCACATGCACCTGCTTGAACACTTCTAGAAAGCGCTTGAATTATTTGTCCAACTTCTCTCTTCGTTGCTTCTGGGGAAAGGTAAAGCAGGCATGTATTTGCTCTCTTCAGTCTCATTATTTGTTGAATTATTATTTTTCTTCTTTTTCTGAGCTTTAATATTTCCCTTCTTCTTCAAATCCTCATCTACCCTCACTTCACCTTCTTGAATGTTGCTGATTTTCTGTTCCTCCACAATCTCCACCTGTCTTTCAACCGGCTCATCCTTTCGCTTTGCTATGAGATCCTCCAACTCGTGCTCACTCCTCAAAAATACTGTATTTATGTTCAAAGATCTCTCAAATCTCTCCCTCCAATTTCATGAAAATAGACAAAGGCATAAGATTAATAGAAGCACCTGAATTACACAAAGATTTTTGAAATTTAGTACTTCCTAAAGAGCAAGGTATAGTAAAACTCACTCGATCTCCATATTTTTGAGGGAGTTTATCTTGTAAGATGGCACTAAAATGCTTTGTCATCTTGACAACCGATGTTTTTTCTACTTTCCGCTTCTTGGACAATATTTCCTTCATGAATTTGGCATAAACTGGCATCTGCGAAAGCACCTCTATGAAAGGTATATTCACATATCCACCTGCTTGAACACTTCTGGAAAGCGCTCGAATTGTTTGTCCAACTTCTCTCTTCGTTGCTTCTGGGGGAAAGGTAGAACATACATGTATTTGCTCTCTTCAGTCTCATTATTTGTTGAATTATCATTTTTCTTCTTTTTCTGAGCTTTAATCTTCCCCTTCTTCTTCAAATCCTCATCTATCCTCACTTCACCTTCTTGAATGTTGTTGATTTTCTATTCCTCCACAATCTTCACCTGTCTTTCAACCGTCTCATCCTTTAGCTTTGCTATAAGATCCTCCAACTCGTGCCCACTCCTCAAAACACTGCATTTATTGTCTCTTTTGTATTTCTTTCAGTATCAGCAAGGAGTCCTTGTCCCTGAGGTCTAGAATTATTTTGCTGCCATGAGTTCAGGCTACCACTTGGTGAATTCCAAGAAAAGCCTGGGTGCATCTGTCCCATGGGATTGAAATTATTACCACTCCGGTAGTTGCCTCTATCAAAGCTTCCCATAAAATTTACCACTTCATATGTAGCTGCGGCCTGACACCCATGCGTTGGATGAGCCATTCCATAGAAATCACAAACTGGTGATGGTTGGCTCTGAACTTTGGCTAAGGTCAACTTTCTTATCTCTTTGGCCATGGCTTCTAGTTGGGCTCGCACTGCGGTGTTTGAATCTACTTGATGAACCCCAACAGATCTTCTTCTATCATTACTCTCAGCAGGCCACTAGTTAGCATCTTCAGATAGCTCATCAAGAATTGCCACAATCTCCTCAGCAGTCTTCTTCATTAAAGGACCTCCAACTGCAGTGTTCAGAGTTCGTCGTGGGGGAGGTGTCAGTCCATCCCAAAAGTCCTGGAGTTGCATCCACAATTCAATCCCATTATGCTGACACTTTATTATATCTCCTTGAATCTTTCCCAAGCCTCAAAAATTGTTTCAGTGTCCGTCTGGCAGAAGTTGTGAATTTCCCTTCTGAACTTCACTATTTTTGCAGTTGAGAAGTATTTGTCAAGAAACTTTCTAGTCATATCTTTCAATGTCCTGTTCGACCCCATTGGTAAGCTACGAAGCCAGTGCTTCGCGACATCCTTCAGTGAAAAGGGGAATGCCCTTAAGTATACATCATCTTTCGACACTCCGTTATACTGGAAGGTGTTCATGATTTACTCAAAATACATCAAGTGAGTGTTAGAATCCTCATTCACCTTTCCTCTAAAGATACAATTGTTCAGAATAGTTTAAAGCAAGCCTTGCTTCAACTCAAAATTATTTGTTTCTACTGGCGGAGGTCTGACACTGGATAGTCCCTGATTGTAGACTGGTCTGTCATAATCACCCAATGCTCTACCAGGTCTGGGTACCGTATTCTCGAACCGGTCTTCAATCAAGGGTCGATTTAGATTGAATCTTCGACCCCCATCATCGTTAACGGTCTCATCAGCAGTTGTACGGGCTGGCTTAGCTGCTACTCGTGTATCTTCTTATTGTGCTGCTTCTCTTACATCTAATTCTACCTCGTCTTCACCAATTTTAGCCATGTGTTCTGGGGTTGAAAGTTGCCCCAAATTTTTTTCGGTGAGTTCTTTCTCTTTCTTCAACTGTCGTAGACTCTTTTCCACTTCTGAATTGTTTGGAATCAATTCCGTTGAAGAAGATCGAGTCATACACCAGAGACATCAATCTGTTGCCTGCACACATAAGAGGAAACCCATGAAGAATAAAAAAAAAGAAAAAGAAAATAAAATAAAAAAACTTCCTGAATTAGCACCAAAAAATCTTTTAACCACTGGTTGGCCATTCAAATACACTACTCGTCGCAGTGGAATGGGTTGAATTGAAGCTGCAGCAGTAGCCATCGCTGGAGGATTTAAAGAATTTGGTTTCAAAATCTTTGAGTAATCTAGAGGGTTGGAGTTAGTTGTTGTATGTTGTTGTGCAACGCTGGGAGAATATTCGAGAGATGTTTGCATGTATATTTGAGAACATCTTATTGACTC